>NC_058135.1:291711994-291722614 GCF_016433145.1 Gracilinanus agilis | reverse complement strand
GGGGCCGAGGCCGAAGCCGGAGCCGGAGTCCACCAGCGGCGGGCCCCGGGGCCGGGGCTCGGGGCGGGCGGCTCGTCCTCCTCGGAGCTGTCCCGCTTCTGCTCTCGCTCCCGGTTGAGGCGCCAGGCAGCCGCATTGCGGGCCCCGGCGGTTGCGTGGTGGATGCTCGGGCGGCTCCCGGCCCAGGATGAGGAGGAGGTGACGGCCCCTGGCCCCAGGCCCAGGCGCGCCGCCTCGGACCGCAGCGGCCCCACGCCGGGCCTCGCGCGCTGCCGGGCTTCGCCCCGCAGCCGCTGCAGCTTGTTGAGGTAGACGTCCCGGGTGGTGTCGGTGATGGGCCCGGGCTCAAAGCCTAGGGCCTGCAGCTCCCGCCGAAGCTCTAGGTCCGACCGCGCGGCCATGGCCGCGCCGCCGCACCCGCGCCCACCCCCGGAACTGCTCCCGCCGCTGCCGGAGCCCGAGCCGGCCCGGGCGGGGCGGGGCGGGGCGGCCCGCGGCGGCAGCCATGCTGGGGAGGTCGGGCGCCATGTTGGGGCGGTCCGGACCTGATTCGGAAATGTACCGCCATATTGAGAAGGTCTAGTTTAGCGTGATTGGTTATTCGAGGACTGCTTTCGATCTCCTAGGAGCGGGCCGCCGCCATGTTGTGGAGGTCAGCGTCTTAGTCCCTAGAGGAACAGCCATGTTGGGGAGGTCACAACATTTTTTTTTTTCCTCCATAGATTTAGATTTGGAGGATACAGCACAGTGGATAAGGAATTTAGGGCTGAACCAATAAGCTTGAGGGAACAGAGAGGTTAGGTGACTTGTCTGAGGCCACAAAGCTAACAGGACTGTCTTACCAGCCAGATCTCTTTAGAATTTCATCCTTCAGAGCCACCTAAGTGGCCCAGTGGATGGAGAGATAGGCCTGGAGATAGGAGATCCTCGGTTCAAATGTGGCTGCAGATCATTCCTAGCTGTGTGACCCTGGACCAGTCACTTAACTTCAGTTGCTTAGGCCTTGCTGCCTTTCTGCCTTGGAGATGACATTGATTCTATGGATTTTAAAATTAATATTCAATATCTCCAAAGCATAATATTTATAGAGATTTATTAATATTTAAATAGAGAGCTGGAGAACACAGAGAACTTTCCCCACTCACTTCCCATGGAAGAGAGAGCTAGGGCAACAAAGACTGGCCACCACTCGGTTCAGGTGGAAGGGAGGGAGAGGGGTGTTACTCAAAACTTATATACAGGGGGGCAGCTGGGTAGCTCAGTAGAGTGAGAGTCAGGCCTAGAGACAGGAGGTCCTAGGTTCAAACCTGGCCTCAGCCACTTCCCAGCTGTGTGACCCTGGGCAAGTCACTTGACCCCCATTGCCCACCCTTACCAATCTTCCACCTATGAGACAATACACCGAAGTACAAGGGTTTAAAAAAAAACAACAAAAAACTTATATACAATCACTCAAAAGATTCATGTAAATAGAAAGGAAAAGGAATTGTGGGTAATTCAGAAAGGAATCCTGGGCAATGCCATTCCAGGGGTTCAAGATGTTCCAACTATACAATTCTAAGACAGAAGATAAGGGTTTTGTGTTTTTTTTTTTTTAATTGTATCCTGGGGAGGTAATGACATGTTGCAAATCACTTCTTCTCCCTTCCCTTTTGGGGACTGTGGGAAGGGCTATGTATGGTGGGGACCTTGGCTCATTTGTCTTTGTCCTACTCACCCCTAGTCAGAACCCAGAGCTAAGTTGCTGAGTACCTGCAGGGATATTCAATCATTAGTTATACCTTCAGGGTAATGCACAGGACACAGATGAAGCTAGCCTCCAGATCAAGCCATTATCCATCCAACCATCTGGTCAGTCATCGTTTGAAAAATATTTGAATGGATACAAATATAAATTTGCCACTGAAGCCCTTCAACCATCGCATGGAGGTGGCTCCAGGAATAGACTATACCCCAGGACATACAATATTGTAGGTCCTGTCAGACTTGGCTTTTGACAAATTGCTGGGGACATCTTTCCCTGGCTTGCTTTGGAGAAGGTCATCAGTGCTGGGCTGTCTGCTACAGGTGATGGTTTTTGTATTTTTTTTTGTCTGTCTCCTTTGACTCATAGGATCAAAGACTTAGTGCATCTCCTAATAACTTTTCTTTAAAAAAAAAAAGCACACAACAAAAAAACAACCCTTACCTTCTGTCTTAGAATCAATACTATGTATTGGTTCCAAGGCAAAAGAGCTGTAAGTGTTAGGCAATGGGGATTAATTGACTTGTCCAGGGTCAAAAAGCTTGGAAGAATCTGAGGCCAGGTTTGAATCCAGAAATTCCCAACTCCAAGCCAGGCACTCTATCCACTTGGCTCCGTAGTTGCTACTAAGGATGAAATTCTTAATAGATCTGGCTGGTAAAAAAAAAAAAACAAACTAGCTACCCTGTAATAATTTTCATTTTACCTATTAAACAAAAAGCAAAGAAAAAAACCTGGAGATCTTTTTTTTGTTGTTTAAAAATTTTTTTCCATTTTTTATTGTCATGCAAAATATACTTCTATATTGGTCATTGTTGTAAGAGCAAAGTCACACAAAACCAAAACCCCAAAATAAAATAAAAAATACACTGATGTGAAAGATGATTTCATCGGGTCTTTTCTCTGGAGGTAGATAGCATTTCCTGTCATAAGTCTTTCAGGTTTCTCCCAGATCATTTCATTGCTGAGAGTTGCCAAATTTTCACAGATAATCATCCTCCAGTATTGCTGTTATTGTATACAATGTTCCTGGAAATCTTCTGATTCTGTTGTTACTTGCCAAAAGTAAGTAGCAGAGCAAAGACTTAAAATTTTCTGATTTTAAATAAAAGACCATTATACCATGTTGCATAAAGATAAAGTCTTGCAATACACTTTACCTCAGTTTCCTGGGTGTGAATCCTGGCCCACACACTAAGCAGTATGATGATCCCATGGAAACTATTCAGCCCTTTCTGAGCTTCTGTTTCCTCATCAATAAAATGAGGGGGTTGAACTTTATAACTTCTAAAGTCTCTTCCAGCTCTAAATCTGTGCTCTATGTTGTTTCTTTATAAAATGAGGGGTGAAGATTAGGTGACTTTTTAAAAGAACCCTTCCAACCCAAGTTGATCAAAATCTTGTCACCCAGCCCTCCCCTCCTTCCATTTTCCTCATGACTCTCTTTATTTGTCCCACCCTCTCTCCTCCTTCAATCTCATTATATCCTCTGCTCCCTCCTCTTTGTCCAATCATGCAGTACCATGGGCCAGGGACCTAGAGTAGATGTTTTATATTCCTGCTACTTTGTGTACCTCAGGGGGACTCCAACACTGGTCATAATTGCAGAGAAAATTATAGTCTTCGGCTGGTCAGGCTTCTGTTGTTAGCTTCCAAATCTCTCCTGACTTAGCTGCTCCCATGTGGTGTGATTTCTCTCACCAAGTGTTGTTTTCCTTTTCTCCGCCTGTGTTTGTATGGAATGCCATGAATTTGATATAGTGATTGCCTAACACATATACCACATAATAGTATTTTATTTCTTTCCAAAGCACTGTTTGCATGACAAATGAGTTGGTAACATTTATGCAATTCCTTGAAGCTGTGCAGTTCAGTGTATAAAGAATGAGCTTTTGGGGCATCATACTAGCCCTGTGTATTTTAAGGGTTTGAGAATGATGCTTAAACAAAGTTAATATAACAGCAATTGGCAGAATGATGGTATCTGTCATCAGACGAGCTTTCAGGATATCTAAGTAAATAAATAAATAACCAGATACAGGGCCTGAATGCTGCTTAGAAGAA
The DNA here is from genome assembly GCF_016433145.1 of Gracilinanus agilis. NCBI lineage: Eukaryota > Metazoa > Chordata > Mammalia > Didelphimorphia > Didelphidae > Gracilinanus > Gracilinanus agilis. Next base: position 291,718,806 of record NC_058135.1, on the reverse strand, counting down.
TGATACTATGGGTACAATTGTAGCCCAAGAGACATACATGATCTGAAGCCCTTTCTGGACTTAATGTAAAGGTTTCTTCACTGACAGGAGCCCTATAGTTACTACAGGTGGAGCTGAGGACTTTTTCAACTCTGGCTCTTTATCCTGGGTCAGTGATGGCAAGCCTATGGCACGGGTGTCAAAGATGGCATGTAGAGGGACTCTGATGGAGCTGCTCCCCTCCCCCTCTCTGCAGTGCCCGATGACATTTCTTCACATTCCCCACCCCTCTGCCCAGTGGCCCAATGGGAGCGCTTCTTCCCTCCCCTGTGTGGGGATAAGGGTGGGGGCAGGGCACACCTATACTCAATGGGGGAGGGGCACAGCACTCTGTCCAGAGGGGAAGGATAGGAGTTTTGCCATCACTGTCCTAGATGGTTTTGCAACTTTTCTCTCCAGATCAACAATCCACCATTTGCTTCTGCTGCTACTTTTGCTTCTCTGGTATTCATGACCCTGTCTCATTGTTTCAGATTCTATTCTTCTGGCTCAATACACAGTTTAAAAAAAAAATGAATCCCATGTACAAGGCCTGGTGCTAAGGCTGTGAATATCAAAAATAGATATAGATGGAGAGTTGGGCCTAGAGACGGGAGGTCCTAGGTACAAATCTGGCTTCAGACACTTCCCAGCTGTGTGACCCTGGGCAGGTCACTTGACCCCCATTGCCCACCCTTGCCAATCTTCCACCTATGAGACAATACACAGAAGTTAAGGGTTTAAACAAAAAAAAATAATTAATTAAAATAGATATAGTACAGATTTCACTTAAGGAACTTACATTCTGTTTGGGGAAGGAAGGGGAAGGTATATATGCTCACATAATTATGGAATTATAGTCATAGATTTAGAGTGATGTTAGGTAGGCTGTTGCTGTTCTCCCAACCCCAAATTTGACAGATGAGGAAACTCAGATCCAGTGAGATTTAGTGACTTGCCCAAAATGTGGCAGAATATAATTTTGAATTTTTTATTCCATAAGCAATGTTACTTTTTATGAATGGTGAGAAAAGAACAAAGGAGGACCAGTCCTATTGTGTAAGAATATTTAAGGAGGGAACTATCACCTGGGGATATCAGAGAAAGCTTCCTGGAGGAGTTGGTAATTAAGTGGAACCTTGAATGAAGGGGCTTTTAAGAGAAATATATGTATGGGACTGCATTGTGTGGGTGGAGGGAGGGTAGGTTGGGACAGTATGAGTAACAGAGAAGGCTGGACAGTCCATGGTCTGAATGGATTTCTTAAGATCAAAGATTTAGAACTAGAAGGGACCTCAGAAGCCCTCTAGTTCAACCCCCTTATTTTACAAAAGAGGAAACTGAGACCCAGAGCAATTGAATGACTTGTTTGAGGTCACACAAGAACATCAGAGACAGGACTCAAACCAGGTCCTCTGAATTAAGAGCCAGTGTACCTCCTCTGACACCACATGAACTTCCAAAATATACAAAAGGGAGAATATATGAGATAAAACTGGAAAAAGAGGTTAAAGTCAGCCCAAGGAAGCCCTTGAATTCCAGGATCAGAATATTATGCTTTATTCAGCAGATGATGGGGAGCTATTGAAGGTTTTTGAGTAGAAGAGGGCCATAATTAGAGTGATATGCATTAAGAAATCAACTTGGGTGGGGGGAGCAGCTAGGTGGCTCAGTGGATAGAACCAGGCCTTGAGATAGGAGGTCTTGGATTCAAATGTGGGTTCAGACACTTTCTAGCTGTGCGACCCTGGGTAAGTCACTTACCTCCCATTGCCTAGCTCTCTTCTGCCTTGGAACTGATATACAGTATTGATTTTAAGATAGAAGGTATGGCTTTAAAAAAAAATGTAAAAATCCACTTGGGCAATTACATGAAAAATGAATTGGAGAGACAAGGATTGTGGAATTGTGAATGGAAATGAAGGGCTAGGATATGTGAGAGAATGTAAAAATAGAATTAAAAGGATATGGGAAATGTTCAAGTATATGGAGTCAGAGGAGTCAAAGGTTTGTGATCCTAGGAGATTGGGAGTATGGAGCCTGCTAAAAGAGATGGAGACTTTAGGGAGAGGTCACTTCCTCTGTGTAAGTGACAGACACAAAGAAAGTCCTTCTTAACACATATTGGTTTTCTTTCCACTGCCCAACCAGATCATTTCTTCCTTCACAGTTCCTGTAAAGGGGGGTATTTTGGCCTTATTCCCTATTTTATCCCCTCTCTCTTCAAACCAGAGCATCAAAAGTCAATATTTAACCCTACCCCCCACCCTACCCTCAAATCTCTAGACTTGGCATTTTCCTCATGATCTTGTGCTTCAGCCTTGTATGTTCTCAGAATTGAAAATGCCTCCCCAATCCCCAAACAACATTGGCTTGTCCCCAAGGCTCCCTTTAGCCATTTTACTCAGTCAGTAGGTGTGCTTCTTGCTACTCTCCTTGATCTATCAGCGAACACTTCATTCACATCTTTCCAAGTCTCATTACACCTGCTTTGCTGGAAGAACTGAACTCTTTGGCTTCTAATCTGCTTGGTAATTCTGAAAGTATCAGCACTTCACCTTAGTTTGGTCTTTCCTGCCACAACCCATTGTCAGAAGCAGATATAAGGATCTTCAGGGATTCTTGAAGCCTGGTTTCAAATGTCTACAATATTACTTTAGTGCATAGGCCCATCTTTGATGTTAATGCATATTTTAAGGCAAAGGAAGGCTTGCAAAGTCACAAATTTTCTTCCTCTCAGCCCTTCTTTTTCATTTACTTTATAGTGTGTGTGTGTGTGTGTGTGTGTGTGTGTGTGTCTGTGGGTGTATGTGTATGTGTATGTGTGTGTATGTTTCAGGTGAGCTATTCAGGCTACAACATGTCTTCCTGATTTATGAAAAGCAGAAATGGGAAAACAAACCAGTTTATTAATCTACTTAGCAATCATAGTCACATGTTTAACAGCGGTGAAAGGGTTCTTGAAGGAGATTCTGGCCATCTTTGAGGAGTGCAACTAGCTTCTGTTAAATTGACCTCTATCTGGCACAGCATAGCCTAATAATAATATCACTCATAAATCTTTTAGCAAGTTGTACTCTCCCTCCCTTCCTTTGAAAATCCCTCACACAGGGGCAGCTGGGTAGCTCAGTGGATTGAGAGCCAGGCCTAGAGACAGGAGGTCCTAGGTTCAAATCTGGCCTCAGACACTTCCCAGCTGTGTGACCCTGGGCAAGTCACTTGACCCCCATTGCCCACCCTTACCCCTCTTCCACCAAGGAGCCAATACACAGAAGGTAAGGGTTTAAAAAAAAATCTCTCACACAGATTCATCTGTTCTTCAAAGATTTCAAGTGCAATGAGTGCCTAGGTTCTCCTCTCCAACCATTCCTTTGGCCTTCTTAACCTGGAACACTCCCTCTGCCTTCTTTTCCCATTAGTGAGTTTCTCTCTTGGCCCTTCCATTTTGTGGTGGGACCCAAACCAGACATAATGGCCCTCCTGGTCATGTTCCTAACTTCTGGGTTTTAAAACCATGCCTTTATACCAAGAAACTAAATCTCTCTTATTCCCTTTCCGTCTCCCTTTTATGTGTGGTCATCCCACATTAGAATGTAAACTCCTTGAGACCAGGATTAACTTTCTTTTTAGCTTGTATTTGAATTCCCAGTGCTCAGCCTAATGTTTGTTACATAGTGAATACTTAATGCTTTTTTTCTTTTTGCCTTCATCTTTTTGTACTATTCTGAAATGTGTCTTGAGTAGCTGGAGAGAGGCTATTCCTGTAAGGGTTGCCAGAAGTTCTTTCTAGGGAACAAGACCAGGACTGGGTGAACACTGGATTTGGAGTCCAGTGAGCTATATTCAACTCTGGCTTCTTCACTTAATACCTGTGTGATCTTGGGCAATATCCTTAACCTTTTTGAACCTCAGTGTTTTCACCTTCAAAATGAGAGGTGAACTAGAGGGTCTCTGAGGTCCCTTCTAGCTTTAGATGGGTACTTTGATGATCTTTGTAAATACCTCTAGCTTTTCTTTGTGGGGCTTCATATGTGTTATATCACAAGGAAGCAATTCAAATTTTAGGTTGCAGGAGACAATGAAGATTCTTTCATTGAACACTTTTTATTTAGAGTGAGGAACTGGGAGCTACCTTATTACCTTCCCTCAATTTAACTTCATTTAAAATTTTTATTCATTCATTCAGCAAATGTGTATTAAGGCCCTACTAGGTTCAGAAAATACTAGGTTCTAGGGGTCATATAAAGTTTAGATAACAGGAGGACTCTGCTTTTGGGGAACTTTTGGTTTAGTAAAGGGATAAGATACTAATACTGATAAATATAATATACAGTAGCATTTACTACGTATTTTTCTCTTGAGCTAAATGTGCAATTATTATATATAACAATGATATATAATATTTATGTATTGCTTTAAAGTTTACAAAATCTTTGGCCTGACAACAACCCTGGGAGGTAGGTACTATTATTATCCTCGTATTTTAGATAAGGAAACTGAGGCAGATAGATTAAGTGACTTTCACAGAGTCATACAGATAGTGTCTGAGGCAAGATTTGATTCCTGAATCCAGGTCCAATTCTTTATCAATTGTACCCCCTAGCTCCCCACATATATATATAAGAATTCATGAGAAATTGATTCTAATAAATTGTGCAAAACAAAATGTTAGGGGGCAGCTAGGTGGCTCAGTGGATTGGTAGTCAGGTCCAGAGATGGGAGTTCCTGGGTTCAAATCTGGTCTTAGATACTTCCTAGCTGTGTGACCCTGGGCAAGTCACTTAATCCTATTGCCTACCTCTTACCACTCTTCTGCCTTGGAACCAATACATAGTACTGATTCTATGACAGAAGGTAAGGGTTTAAAAAAAAAGAATAAAAACAAAATGTTACATAAGGACTGATGGTCATAGCTGGGGTAATCAAGGAGACTTGGAGGAGGAGGATGCATTTTATTTGAGCAGTAATGGATGGCTAGAAACTCAGTAAGTAAAGAGGAGGAGGAAAGACATTGTAGGCAGAGGCACAATATGAGCAATATGGTAGAACATAAGACAAGTTTGAAGGGACAGAGAGAGTCAATCAGTTTGACTGGAATATAGAGTGTATGGAGGGTACATGTAACCCCACTAAGGCTTTGTTGTTGGCCCTTTTCTTTTCTCTTGTTCCCCCCCCCCAGATGCTCTCAATTATCTTTGGGGCTCTATACACACGATCCCCACATCTTCATATCCAGCCCTCATCTCTCTTCTAGGACCAGTCCCATATCACCCTTTATTGGACATCTCCAAAGAGATGAAACCCCTTTTAGGGGAGGGGTCTCAAACCTAGCACATCTGTAAACAATAAATCAACAAGAATCTGTTAAATACTCATCCTGCCTCAGACACCATACTGACAAAGACAGATAAAACAGCCCCTGCCTCAAAGAGCCCACATTTTTCTGAGGAGAGCATACTTTCTTCCTGAGCCCAACCCCTCCAAACTTCTCTGTTTGTTTTAAGAGTACTATCTCCCAGTTTTAAGACCCCCATGGTCATCCTCACTCTCAGAATCTATTTAGTTGCCAATTCCTTGTTGTTTCTACCTTTGCAACATCTCACACATCTTTCCTTTTCTCTGTAGTTAAATGACAACTTCCCTAGTTCAGACCTTTACCACTTCTTACTTTTACTATTGCACCAGCTTTTTATTTGGATTCTTGACTTAACAGTCTTTTCCTTCTTTAATCTATCTTCCACACAGTTGCCAAAATAACCTTCCTAAAGTGCCCATTGGACTATGCCACTCCCCTGTTCAAAAGACTATAGTGGCTCCCCAATGCCTCCAGGATAAAATATAAACTCCTCAATTTGGCATTTAAAACCCTCCCCAGTTTGGCTGCAACCTATCTTTCTAGGGGTTATTGTACATGATTCCCCTCTGCTTATTCTTTGTGCCAGTCAGATTAGCTTCCTTGTTCTTCCTTGAATCTCCTATTCCATTTCCTGACTCTGCCTTTGCTCAGCCTGTCCCCTCTTTCTGGAATACACTTCCTGCCTCTTAGGCTTGATAGCTTCTATCAAGATGCAACTCATGTGCTACTTTCTAGTGTAAGATTTTACCCCCTAATATTTTTGAACGATATTCATTCCTCCTCAAATCATCATGTGTATATTAACATGTTGTATCTCCCTAGGAGAATGGAAGCTCCTTGAGGGCAGAGACTCCCCCCCTCCCCCAGCCTTTGTATCCCTAGCACTTATCTTAGTGACTTACACATAGTGGCACTTAACAAATACCTGTAGGATTGAATTAGATTTGGGCTAGGAATAAAATGAGATAAGATTGAGAAAGTAGAGTAGTACTAGGTTATGGAAGGCTTTGAATGTCAGCTATAGGAGTCTGATTTTTACTGGGGTGGCAAAATAGAGAATCTTTGATACTATTGAGCAGGGAAGTGGCATGGCCAGATCTATTCTTAAGAAAGCTTATTTTAATTGCATTTTGAAGGGTGTGTGGGATTACAGATAGATTAGAGAGGACATATAATGGAGATGAAGTACAGGCAGGTGGTGCAGTGGATAGACTGCCAAGCTTGGAATGAGGTAGACTCGTCTTCAAGTTCAAATCAGGCCTCAGACAAGTCCTCCCTGTGTGATCCTGGGCAAGTCACTTCATCCTTTTTGCCTTATCTATAAAGTGAGCTGCAGAAGAAAATGGCAAACTAGTCTAGTATTTTTGCCAAGAAGAACCCAAAAGAAGCCATCAAGAGTTAGACACAACTGAAACAACTAATAACAACAATAATAATG
>NC_058135.1:291700682-291711494 GCF_016433145.1 Gracilinanus agilis | reverse complement strand
AAGGAAGGAAGGAAGGAAGGAAGGAAGGAAGGAAGGAAAGAATGAAGGAAGGAAAGGGATGGAGGGAGGGAGGAAGGGAAGGAAAGAAGGGAAGGGAGGGAGAGAGGGAAGGAAAGAGAAGGAAAGAGAGAAGTAAGGGAAGGAGGGAGAGAGGAAGGGAGGGGAGGGGAGAGAAAGGAAGGAAAGGGAAGGGAAGAGAAGGGAAGTATGGAGGGAGGGAGGAAGAAAGGGGATCAGGGGCAAGATGAAGTCTGGGGACCTTTGAGATCCTCACTTCTATCAGCAGTCCCACCACCTCCATCCAGAGGTCATGTCAGTCAATGTTTAACAGCCAGCTCTCCCCACCCCCCCAAAAAACCCCAAAATTTGTCACCGTTTTAAGTTTAATCTGCGTTATTAGCACCTTCTCCTTCACTTTGCTAAGTCTGGCCTTAAGAAATACCAGGCCCTGATTTGTATTTTTGTTGTTTTCCAAAGTGTAGATGCTCACATTGAAAATTGAACAAATTGCACCATCAGCTCCAGGGAGCCGGGAGCCAGCGTGAGGCAGCTGGAGCATCTGCCTGTGTCCCTCCTGGCCACGCTGGAGCTTGTGTTAGGCTCCCTCCCTCTCCCTCCCTCCCCCCCCCCCCCCATCTGCTATGGAGCCAGACCTTCTGTACGTCCTGCTTGCACTTGTCTACTTTGTCCTGAAGTTTCTTTTGCTGTTCCGGGGTGACTGACTGCTCCGCCTTGCTGTTGGCCTCCCGGGTCACCGCCAGCTTCTCCTCTTTGCAGGCCAAGTGGTAGGCCTTCTTCGCTGCCTCCAGCTATCAGGGATAGGAAAGTTAATAGCCAGCATTGATATAGTGCCTTAAAGTTTAGTAAAGCAGGAGGTGGGAGCTATCATTATCCCCATTTTATGGATGGAGAAACTGAGGCTAGAAGAGGTGAAGTGACTAGCCCAGACTCACCCAGCTATAGTCTGAAGCAGTATTTGAACCCAAGACTTCCTGACTCCAAGTCCAGCCTTCTTTCCATTTTGTCTCTCATGCCTGAAATGTTCTCCACTCTATCTCCTGCCTTCCTTTCCCACCTTCTACAGGAAGCCTTCCCTAAGCCCTCTGAGTTCCAGGGCTTTTCCTCTGGTAGTTATTTCCCATTTAGCCTATATATAGCTTTCTTTCTTTGTTTATTTGTTTACATGTTCCATGCCCCTCCCCAATTTGATTGTGAGCTCCTTGAGGCCAGGGACTGTCTTTTGCCTCTTCGGGTGGGTGGGTATCCTCTTACTGGGCTTAGTACAATGCCTGACACGTTGTAGGCACCAAATAAAAATGTTAATTGAAGGAGGGAGGGAAGGAAGGAAGGAAGGAAGGAAGGAAGGAAGGAAGGAAGGAAGGNCCTGACACGTTGTAGGCACCAAATAAAAATGTTAATTGAAGGAGGGAGGGAAGGAAGGAAGGAAGGAAGGAAGGAAGGAAGGAAGGAAGGAAGGAAGGAAGGAAGGAAGGAAGGGAAGGAAAGAAGGAAGAAAGGAAGAAGGGAAGGAGGGAAGGAAGGAATGAAGGAAAGAATGAAGGAGGAGGGAGGAAGGAAGGAGGAAAGGAAGGAAGGAGGGAAGGAAGGAAGGGAGCGAGGGAGGAAGGAAGGAATAATTGATTGATTTATTCATTCCCACTTACTACCTAGCTAAACTCAAAATTGTATCATTTGGGCCTAATCTCCTCCCTTCCTTTCCTTCCACATTCTTTCCATTCTACTTCTTGCCCTCCCACTCAGGGCTTAGATCAGAGACTACAGACTCTCCTGGGTGGGAGGGACCTTAGGTTGTTGCTTAAGATAAGCCAAAGTATGTGGTGGATTTCAAATCTTCAGAGGACCTTCTCCTTCACACACTCTAGAGTTCAGCCAAACTGGCTGGCTCTCCATGTCCCATACTAGACCTTCCATCTCCTACTTCCACTCCTTTGTCCAGGCTGTCTTCTATACCTAGAAGGTATTTTCTCCTCAATCTCTGCTTCATAGATTCTTTATTTTTAACCCATTACTTTCTGTCTTCTAAGGCAGAAGAGCAGTAAGGGCTACGCAATTTGGGATAAATGACTTTCCCTGGGTTACACAGCTAAGAAATAAATGGATGAGGTCCAATCTGAACCCAGGTCCTTCCAGGGTCCAGACCGGGCTACCTCGCTCACTGTACCCTTCACAGATTCTTTAAGTCAAGCTCAAGTTCCATCTCCTAAAGGAAAACTTTCCTGCTTCCTCTGGTGACTAAGGCCCTCCCTTATCCCGGAAATTACTTTATCTACTTGGTATACATTTTCTATTTACTTTTCCACATACACATTCTTTTCTTCTAGAAAAATATAAGGTCCTTGGGAACTGTACCCTTTGGTTTTGTCTTGATATCCTCAGTAACTAGCCCTGGACCTTGCTAATAGTGGGCATTTAATTAGACTAGCTGGATAAGAACAGGGTCCCTTCCTCTTTTCTCCACAGATACCCTCCCCTTAGAAAGACTATCTGTCATCCAGGAATCCCTCCCAATGTATTCTCATAGAATCACAGACTTAGGACTCAAAGAGAATTTAGAAGTCATGGAGTCCAACCCCTTCATTTTATAGATGAGGAAACTAATTACACAATTACACCAAATTACACAGCTAATAAGTATTTGAGAAGGAATTCAAACGCAGGTCTTCTTGACTCTGGAGCCAGTGCTCTATCCACTACAATATGCCACCTTTCTATAGGCTTCCTGTTAATTATACATACAGAGAATCTCATGCCCTTCCTCCTAGAGCCTCTTCCCCCACCTAGCCCTGGGTACCTCCTTCATCTTCTTGGCCCAGGGTTTCTGCGCTTTCCGGAAACCATCCTCAGCTTCCTTGGTCTCCTTGAAGCCACCCATGATCTGCTTGTGGTAGGCGTCCTTCTGCCAATTCTTCACCTTCTCCAGGTCATCATTGACCAGGTTGTTCTTCATATCTTGATGCAGCTCGCTCACCTTGTCAGCCTCCGTCATGATGGCACCCCATGCACGTTCCAGGCTGCCATATTGTGGACCTGCAGGTGGGGAACCAGAGCCTAGGAATGAGCTGAGGGAGAGATGATAGGTACTTGCTATCCTAATTCCCTTGCCTATCCCTAAACCTGTAAAGAAGAGCAACCCTCCCTTTCCGCCCCACCTCCCTCTGCTAAACCCAGCACCCAGGGCTGGGTAGGCAACCTAGGGAAGGCTCACATCTGACTCCTGCTGCATCCTGGGGTTTCCTGAGTTCAATTCAATTCAACAAAAGCACCTTCAATGTGCGAGGTTGGACCAGATGGGACCTCCTATCTCCAGGCCTCGAGCTCTATCCACTGAGTCACCTATTGGCCCTTTCTTAATGCCCATCTTAAGACCTTCTTGTTACCCATCCTTTGAGGTTCAAGTCACAGAAACATGAGAATGGATCTCTGATGCTCTATTGTCTACCCACTTCCTCCTTTTAAAAAAAAACAAAACACCTTACTTTCCTATGTCCATCTTATGACCTGGTTGCCCATCCTTTGAGGCTCAAGTCATAGAAGTATGAGCTAGAAAGGACCACTGATGGTTTCTGGTCTACCCACTCTACTTTTTTTTTAAACCTTACCTTCCTAATGTCCATCTTAAGACTTTCTTGTTGCCCATCTTTTGAGGCTCAAGTCACAGAAACATGAGCTAGAAAGGATGCTCTATTGTCTACCCACTTCCTCCTTTTTTTTTTTAAAGCAGTACCTTCCTATGTCCATTTTAAGACTTTCTTGTTGCCCATCCTTTGAGGCTCAAGTCATAGAAGTATGATGGAGAAAGGACCACTGATGGTTTCTGGTCTACCCACTCCCTACTTTAAAAAAAAAAACAACAACTTTACCTTCCTAATGCCCATCTTAAGACATTATTGCCCATCTTTTTTTTTTTTTAAACCCTTGTACTTCGGTGTATTGTCTCATAGGTGGAAGATTGGTAAGGGTGGGCAATGGGGGTCAAGTGACTTGCACAGGGTCACACAGCTGGGAAGTGGCTGAGGCTGGGTTTGAACCTAGGACCTCCTGTCTCTAGGCCTGACTCTCACTCCACTGAGCTACCCAGCTGCCCCTTTATTGCCCATCTTTTGAGGCTCAAGTCATAGAAATATGAGCTAGAAAGGATCTCCCATGCTTTATGATCTACCTACCCCTTCCTTTCACAGGGGCTCTCAGAGGTAAGGTACCTTGCCAAAGGTCACACAGGTAGTGGTCAGATTTAAACCCAGATCCTTTGACTTTCACAGCCAGTGCTGCGGTTCCCATGATGCCATGCTTGCCTCCCTTAGTCCTATTTCCTCACCTTGGTAATCTCACTCCCTCTCCTCAGAACTCCAAGAGTTCCTCCTGTCTAGACCACAAAATCCTGGGTCACCTATTAGTGTGTGCCTGTGTATATATATTCATGTGTGTGTATATGTGCATTCAAGTCCCCTCTCTCCACCCTGCTGTAAAATCCTGAAGAATTAGGATCAACTTCTATACTGGATTCACATCCAGCCTTGGACAGTAGCTGTGTAATCCTGGTTGTCACTTCTGCCTCAGTTTCATTAACTGTAAAATAGAGATAATAATAGCACCTACTTCCCAGGATTGTTGTAAGAAGTAAATGAGATAATATTTACCAAGTACTTGGCACATAGTAGGTGCTTCATAAATAATTATTCCCTTCCTCCCTCCCCCAGTACTTCTTCTGTGTGGTCCACAGTGAAGTCATCTTTTCTTTAATTTCTGGGAGCAGTTCCTTGAATTCCTTAATCCCCTCCTCATCCTCAGCAGAAGGTGCCTCGGCTGCCTTAATCCTTTCATTCTGCATGACCAGACTCTTCTCTTTGATGTTCACAGACTTGGTGAACTGAGATGCACCCTCAATGTATCTAGCCCAGGCCTGGGCACAAAGTTGGTATTAAGTAATAATAAAACTTCCAATTTCAATAATGCTTTAATATTTACAAAATACTTTCCCCCCATGGACAAAGTCCAGATATAAAATCCCACAAAGCCGTTCATCTAAATGCAATTATCCCCATTTTACAGCTGAGGAAACTGAGAGGCTTAATAAATACTAAGAGGATCATACATATGATTGAAAGCTGGAAGGGAACCTAACTACCATCTTGTCTGACCCCTTCATTTTACAAAAGGGAAAATCAAGATTGAGAAACTTACCCAACTTCCCCTAGCTAGTAAGGAGCAGAGCCCACTGATTCTAAACCCAAGGTTCCATCCTTTATGACTGAAAGACTAAAATGTACCTGAAGTCAGTGGGATGTGGTCAGCAGGTCCCTTGGGGTAGACTCCTTTCTACTATCCCTCTCTCCTCCTCAGACACAGCTTCCTAAAGCTAGAGGGACCACGATCCTCCAGCTGCTTCTAACAGGGCGCATTTGCCTTTTAAGGCTAGAAAGCCTTGTTTGTGTTCCTCCCCTGGCCTGAGAAGCCCCCTGTGAGGCTCCAACACACGCCACTTTGGGGGTGGGATGGTGTGGGGAAGAGCATGGGGGCACCTTTCTCCAGGAGCTGGCGCCAGCGTTTGGCCCAATCTGTGAGCTGCTGGGCATAGGCCTTCTCGATCTTCGCTCGCTCATGAAGGCAGCTCATGAGGTCGTTGCAGAGCCGATGGCCATCATCGATCCTCTTTACGGTTCGCTTGTAGTTTCCCACCTGGAAGAATCCCAAGGACAAATGGGCATCCCTACTCCCTGCTTCCCCGGGCTCTTGCTGCCTCTCAAGAGAGACCTCGTCACTAACTATCCCCCCACCATGGAAATCAAGAACTGTTTTCTCTGACCCTTTTCCAAGACCAACAGGCAACCCAACCTCCCCCAAATCATAATCACCAAAACTGAGATGTTGTATGAGGGCCTCAAGAGCCTCCTTCACCAACAAGTCTTCCCCCAACACACAGGCAATGCACACACACCAGGAATATCCCATTGTGTCCAGCAGTGGCTTCTCTGAGCAAGGAAGGAAGGAGCTACTGAAGCAGAGGACCCAGCAGAAGCCTAGCCCATGCCACCCACATTCCAGCCTGGCCCGCACCTTGGCTCCCATATGTCCCACCATCTACCAGTCACACCATAGCTAGATGAAAGGTAAGTGGATGAGCCCCAAACAGGTTGTGGAGGGGGCAGGAGGGGAAGAGAAAAATGGAAGACAGAGGAGCAAGAAAAGAGAAACTTCATGTATTTTCTAGATGGAGAGAGTTGGAAGAGGAGGGAGACAGAGAAATAGAGAGCCCCAGAGAGGCAGCCTGAAGACAGGAGAGAGATGAAGGGAGAGAGTAGTAAAGAGATGGCAAAACGAAACAAAACAGCAGTCAGGTGAAAGGTAGAATAGTTCATCCAAATGCAGTATAGCAACTTTAGGTGTACAAAATGCCTTTTTCACAACCACTTGGTGAGGTAGGTAATGAGAGTATGAATCTCTCGAATTTACAGATACAGCCAACTGAGGCTTAGAGAGGGTGACTTGTTGAGTAAACAGCCAGTCAGGATGGCATAAGGGACAGGAAGGAAGAGAGACAGGGAAATAGAAGAGTAGAATTAGAGCATCAGAAACAAAGAAATAAAGGCCAAAAGAGAAATCCAGAAACTTGCACCAGACTAAAAAATTTAAAAAGCTCTATTTACTGTTTATTATTTATTCAATAAAAAGAGATAGGAATTGTTATTGTTCAGTCATTTTTCATTTGTGTCTGACTCTTCATGACCCCATTTGGGGTTTTCTTGGCAAGGATACTGGAGTGATTTGCCATTTTCTTTCCAGCTTATTTTCCAAATGAGGAAATCAAGGCAAACCAAACAAATGACTTGACCAGGGTCACACAGCTAAGAAGTGTCTGAGGTTGGATTTGAATTGAGGAAGATGACTTCTAGGTCAGTTCTGTATCTCCTGTACCTCCTAGTTGTCATTATTTACTCAAAAATAGGGGATTGGCCCTGTGATTTAATACATTTCAGGAATTCCCAGGAAGGAAACTATCTCCACTTTTTTGAAACATGGGCTCTTAGAGGGTTGCCTAGAGCACTAATAGGTCAAATAATCAGCATGACACAGTCAATGTATATCAAAGGCAGAACTTGAAGCCTAATCTTCGGGACCTCTGAGGTCACTTATCCAACCACTCCACCAAGGTTGTTGCCATTGCCATCATCACCACCACCACCACCATCATCATCACTCATTCCAACGATGCTCATATTTACAAAGCTCAACAACAAAACTATGGGGGAAGGGGCAACTAGGTGGCTTGGTGGATAGAGAGTCAGACCTGGAGATGGGAGGTCCTGGGTTCAAATCTGACCTCGGACAGTTCCTAGCTGTGTGACCCTGGGTAAGTCACTTAACCCCCATTGCCTAACCCTTACCGCTCTTCTACCTTGGAACCAATACACAGTATACATTTTAAGGTAGAAGGTAAGGGTTTTAAAAAAACCGCAACCCTGTGGGGTAATTACCTTGAATATTATTACTCTTTTTAGTTATTAAATAAATAGGAATCCTGATAACCACCCCCTGAACTCTTGCACTCCTTCCCAAATATGCATCCCACAACACACGGGGCATCAAAAACAAAGGTACAGGCCAAATAAAATAGTCATTAAGCTTCTGGAAGAGAAGGAAGAGAGGGTGGAAGGCATGAGAAAGACACTCAGTGGAAAACAAAGGTTTAATTTGGGTTGGTGGGCAGTGGACAAATGGCTCAGAGGAGGCAGGAGAGTGGATGGAAGTTCACTGAAGTGGATGTCTTGCTCCCTCTTGTGGCTATGATATGCCAAATTAATTCTCCTGATAGGCGAAAGGAGGCAGAGAGGAAGTAAGAATGGGTGGCGGGTGAGGGTTTGGGAGTGGGAAGATATAGTTCCAAAGCAGGGCAGAAAGGAAATCTGGAACCAGGTGCTGCCGAGATGTCTGATGCCAAGGTAGCCAGGAGGGAGCTGGGCATTGCCCCTACAGACCTGGCACAGGGCACCCCCAGGTTACGGTCCCTTCTGTGGAACACTAAGCAGATGTGGGACTTGAATTTGGGAGGGAGGGGTAAGTGAGAAGAAAGGTGAGAGGGGAATCTCACCTCCCAGAAGCTGTCGGTGATCTCCTCCATTGAAGGTGTGGCTTCATCATAGGAGCCAGACATGGTACCTGGGGTTGGGGGTTGAGGCTGGGCACTGGGCTGCAGCCAGGGATGAACTTCTGCTCATACACTGAAAGACAGGGGAGAAAAGAGTGGTCAGTAAAACACATGAAGGAGATGGAGCAAGCCCTCTCCCTCCATCCCACTCCCAAAAGATCTACCTCTGCCCACAGCTTCAAAGCCCTGAATCTCCCTACGAACTCATAGATGTATATAAACTTTTGAGCCATGATGGACCTTAGAAATTGCCCATTCCAAACTCCTCATTTTATAGAGAAGGAAACTGAGGTCAGGAAAGTGAAACAATTTGCCCAAGATCACAAAGCATAAGAGTAGCAAAGCCAGAAGCTAAGTCTCTTGACTTCCACCTTAATGCACTGGTCTTTCCACTATTCATCCAGGCACCAGCCTGGCAGAGGATCCAAAGACGAGTTCCTGCAAAGGTTACTCTGGGGAGAGCAGCACTGAGCCATATCTTAACCAGTTCTCAGCTTTGAAGTCCCTGGTGGAGTGGGGCATGGAATCTCAATGCTCCCACTTTGGAGAATAGGATTTCCTCCCAAATTACAGCAGCTAACCAGTGCGGATTTTGTTGTTGTTTGGTCATTTTAGTTGGGCCTGACTCTTCATGACCCCATTTGAGGTTTTCTTGGGCAAAGATACTGGAATAGTTTGCTATTTCCCTCTCCGGTTCATTTTGCAGATGAGGAAACTGAGGCAAGCAGGGTGAAGTGACTTACTTGCCCGCCCAGCTAGGACTGATTTGAACTCAGGAAAATAAGTCTTCCTAACTCCAGGCCTCGCATTCTATCCACTAATATTTTAGGCTAATTCATCCAAAAGAATACTCTATATCTGCCCCATCCCCTCAAGCTCCACCACATGACCACAGATTACTGTCCACAAATTGTTCCTCAAATGCTTTGCCCACCTTCTACCCTACCATTGCAGAAAAGGGGAAGGCCAGTCACAAAGGATACGCATCTTTACATGACTTTCCAATGATGAAATTTTAATTGAGAGTATTCAAACCCTGTATAAACTAAAAGGCAATGACAAAAATATAATAGGGCATTGTAGGTCAAAGCGTCTAACCTAGAATGACTTGAACCTGATAAGTGGCAGCAAATATTTGGAGCTACAAGGGACTTTAAAGGGGAAAATGAGGTCCACCTTAAAGAAGTGACTTGCCCAAGGTCAGATAGTCAGGAGGAAGTAGCTTGAGCCAGATTTCATACCCTGTTCCTCCTTCTGATGTTGTTGTTGTTGTTTGGGTTTTCAAAGAAGACCAGTGACATCACAATGAGAGACATCTTGATGTGAATTGGATTTAGGTGAGGCAGAGTTACACAGCATCATCAGTCTCACTCTCTCTTTCTGAGTCATCCAAGTCAGTGGCAAGAAAAAAGTCAGGATGATTGTCGATGGCCTTCAATGCAGTGGATGACCTTGGCATCGTCCATGTCTGACCGAGCTCTAAGAAATCCATGGCACCGACTTCAGCCACCTTCATGGTTGTTGGAACAACTGTTCTCATGTGCCCATTTAATCAGAATGGGGTGAGGCAAGTCTTCACATGTTTGGGGTAGACACCTCCCTAACTCACTGACAGCTCTGAGGTTTGTTGCGTACCCTCAACCAGATTTAGCCCATATGGTGAAACAGATTTTTCCCAAGATGTGGCCTTCTTGGAGCCACAAATGAGAGCTTGGTGATCGGTGAACACCAAAGGTGGATGAGCAGCCCTGAAAGATGCTGGTCTTCCCTGAGCATCCCATGCACAGTTCTAGACACATACTATGCCCTCAATCTCCCTATCTCCCTATTTCCCTTCCCCATCACTTTTCAGTATCCCAAACCCTTGCAAAGGTCTCCCCAAAGAATATTGCCTTGTCCCAGCTCAGTACCACCTCCCTGTGGCTCCTCAACTCCTTCCTCTGCAGTAAAGCCTCACATCCCAGCATTCTTTTTTATCCCTTCTGTTTGTTTGTTTTTTAAAACACTTATCTTCCATCTTAGAATCAATGCTAAATGTCAATTCTAAGACAGATGAGAGGTCAGGGGTTAAGTACCTTGCCCAGATTTGAACCCAGGTCCTCTCATCTCTAGGCCTGGCTCTCTAAGCCACCTACATGCCCCAGCAAGAACTAAATAACTACTTTTTAAAAAATATTAATATTTTATTTTATTTAATTTTCCAGAGTTACATGATTCTTGTTTTTACTTTCCCCTTCACCCCTCTTCACCCCGCCCCCCCATATCCAACATGCATTTCCACTGGTTTTAACATGTGTGATTAATCAGGACTTATTTACATATTATTGATAGTTGCATTGGTGTGGTTGTTTAGTGTCTACATCCCCAACCATGCCCACATCAACCCATGTGTTCAAGCAGTTGTTTTTCTTCTGTTTCCTCTCCTGCAGTCCTTCCTCTGAATGTGGGTAGCGTTCTTTTCCATAAATCCCTCAGAATTGTCCTGGGTCACTGCATTGCTGCCAGTACAGAAGTCCATTACATTCGATTTTACCACAGTATATCAGTCTCTGTGTACAGTGTTCTTCTGGTTCTGCTCCTTTTGCTCTTCATCAATTCCTGGAGTTCTTTCCAGTTCACATGGAATTCCTCCAGTTTATTATTCCTTT
>NC_058135.1:291689916-291698355 GCF_016433145.1 Gracilinanus agilis | reverse complement strand
CATATACCACAATTTGTTCAACCATTCCCCAATTGAAGGGCATCCCTTCGTTTTCCAGTTTTTTGCCACCACAAAAAGCACAGCTATAAATATTTTCATACAAGTCTGTTTATCTATGATCTCTTTGGGGTACAAACCCAGCAATGGTATGGCTGGATCGAAGGGCAGGCATTCTTTTATCGCTCTTTGGGCATAGTTCCAAATTGCCAGCCAGAATGGTTGGAAACAGAGGAGGACAAACAATTAAAGACATCCAAATCTTCCCCCCCCCAAAATGAAAATAGGTCACAAGATCTTGAAGAGTTCAAATAACTACTTTTTAAATGAAATTTGTCAAGATCCCAAAGTGTACAGATGACTCTCTCTCTCTCTCTCTCTCTCTCTCTCTCTCTCTCTCTCTCTCTCTCTCTCTCTCTCTCTCTCTCTCTCATTGATTCTAAGGTAAAAGGTAAGGGTTTAAAAAAAAGAATCAAGGGGGCAGCTGGGTGGCTTAGTGGATTGAGAGCCAGGCCTAGAGACAGGAGGTCCTGGGTTCAAATCTGGCCTCAGACACTTCCCAACTATGTGACCCTGGGCAAGTCACTTGACCCCCATTGCCTACCCTTATCACTCTTCTGCCTTGGAGCCAATACACAGTATTGATTCCAAGACTCCCTTGGGTGAGCTTATAGCAGCTGTGTGGCCTTGGGTAAGTCATTCTCTGTTTATCCTGTCTATAGCTGGTTTGTACATAGTGGTTTGCATATTGATTAGACTGAGAGCTCCCAGAGAGCAGGGACAGTCTTTTGACTTCCTTTGTATCCCCAGCACTTAGCACAAAGCCTGGTGCATTCTAGGTGCTGGCTGAATGCTTAGTGACTGGCTGCTTGCCTAATTCCTTTCCACTTATGGTCCTGGAATGCAAGGCTCTTACCACTCTCTCACTCATCCCACGAAGCTTTGCATTTTCAAATGGAACAAAAGGATGGAGGTCTGGTTGAAAAAATGACAGCCCTGGGTGAGGTCAGGGTGGAGGTAGAGCATTACAGCTCTCAAATCACACCCTGAGTTAATCACCTCATCTGTCTACAGGGCCAGCAAAGTCTGTCTGTCTTTGTGTCTGGTCCTGGAATTCCTGAATCTTCTCTGTAAACAGATGATGCTGCCTGCAGATGGGCAGACCAGAATGAGTCCCAGCAAATACGGGGTCTAGTCACCAGATGTGGTGAGAGTGCGAGACCACAAGACAGAATAAAGATCTCAAAATCCAGCCAGTCTCTGGCTGGGCTGGGGAGGAGCAGAAAAGCACTCAGTACTGGAGAGCTCACTCCCATTTGTTGTTGTTCAGTCATTTTTCAGTCATGTCTGACTCTCTGTAGCCCCATTGGGGTTTTCTTGGCAAAGATACTGCCGTGGTTTACCATTTTCTTCTCCAGCTCATTTCACAGATGAGAAAACTGATGCAAACAGGATTAAGTGACTTGCCCAGGGGCACAGAGCTAGTGATTTGCCATTTCCTTCTCCAATTCATTATATAGATGAGGAAACTGAGGCAAATGGGGTGATGTGACTTGCCCAGGGGCACACAGCTAGTACTCTGAGGCTAGATTTGAACTCAGGAAGATGAGTCTTACTGACTCTAGGTCAGGTACTCTATCCACTGTACCACTTTTCTGTGCCCAACTCCCATTTTACAGATAAGGAAATTGAAGCCCAGAGACTTGCCCAAGGTTATACAGCTGGCATATGGCAGGGGCAGGACCCAAATCAGAGTCCCATGTTCTTTCTGTGGTAATTTCTCACTGCTATAATCAGAGATCTTTGATCATAGCCCTCCTCCTCCAACCATTCATGTGCCCCTTGCGATGAGGTTGGGTCTTTTGAAGTACCCTTTTCAGGAATTACTCCTTTCCTAGGTGCCAACACAAACAATGACATAATTGGTCAAGAGCACTGACAGAAGAGTCAGAAGGTCCCTATCTGTCCCCGATTCATGGTGAGCACTGGGCAAATCATTCCTCTATGTGGGCCTCAGTTTCCCCATCTGTAAAATCTTACCTCACCTGAACTTGAACAGGAATCCCCCTCTCCCACCCCAGGTGATTTTTTTCAGCCCCAGCTTGAAGAATTCTATCATTCCTAGAGGCTCACTTTTCCACCCAGAGATTGCCCTGATTTCGAGGAAGTTGTACCTGACATCTAGGCAAAACCTGCCTCTTCAACTTCCACCCACTGTTCCTTGGCTCTAGACATGATGCCCTCTGGGAATAAGAAGAACTCTCCTCTCTTTTTTATATGACAGCCTTTCAAATATTTAAAGACAGCTCACAAGTTTCCCCCAAATCTTCTCTTCTCCAGGCTAAACGTTCCCAGTTCCTTCAAAAAGATGCTCCTGGGGCATGATTTCCAATAACCCTTCCCATACTAGACATCCTCCTGTGAGTGAGCTCCATTTATCAATGTCTTTCTTAAAAAAGCAAGACTTGAGGGGAGCTGGGTGGCTCAGTGGATTGAGAGTCAGGCCTAGAGACGGGAGGTCCTAGGTGCAAATCTGGCCTCAGATACTTCTCAGCTGTGTGACCCTGGGCAAGTCACTTGACCCCCATTGCCTAACCCTTTCCACTCTTCTGTCTTGGAATAAATACACAGTATTGATTCCAAGATGGAAGGTAAGGGTTTGAAAAAAAAAAAAAACAAGATCCAAGGGACAGCTAGATGACTCAGTGGACAGAGATCAAAGCCTGCAGATCCTGGGTTCAAATCTGACCTCATACATTTCCTAGCTGGGTGACCCTGGACAAGTCATTTAACCCCAATTGCCTAGCCCTATCATACTTTTGTCTTAGAATCAATACTTAGTACCAATTCTAAGAAAGAAGGCAAGGGTTTTTATAGAAAATTATTTGAGGCCTTTGGGAGCATCTGGGTGCCGTAATAGATAGAAAGCCGGGTCTAGAGATGGAAGGTCCTGGGTTCAAATTTGTCTCCAGACACTCCCCAGCTGTATGACCATAGGCAAGTCACTTAACCCCCATTGCCTAACCCTTACCACTCTTTTGTCTTGGAACCAATACACAGTAGTGATTCTAAGAAAGAAGGGAAGAATTAAAAAAAAAATTTGAGGACCAAAAAGAGACACAAAACTTAAGGCATGAAGCTTTTGTCCTGTGACTATTGGTTCTGGACCCTGGACGCATCTGGATATGAAATCAAAAATACTTGAATTCAAATCTGCCTCAGACTCTGACTAACTGTGAAACCATAAGTCGCTTAATCAGTGCCTGCCTCAGTTTCCTCATCTGTAAAATTAGAATAATAATAGCACCTACCTCTCTGGGCTGTTATGAGGAACAAATGAGTTAATGTATATAATGTGCTTTGCAAACCTTAAAAGATACTATGTAAATACAAGCTGTTGTTTTGTATTTTCTCTAATTCTGGTGAATTAAGAAGAGGAAAGCCTGGAGAATTTGGGAGTGAGTCATTAGCTGGTCCCAGTCCTGGGGTCAGCAGCACTAGATGGGAGGAGAGGAAGTAGGAGTTCCCATCCCTGTAGATCTGAGATATAGGATATTTTAGAAATCTAAAATTCTTATAGTACCAAGTAAGAGTATAATTATAAAAAAAAAAGTATAATTATACCTGTTGTGCCCCTTCTTGTCTGGAATCTCTGCTTTATTCACCCTTCCTCTATTTATTTTTTAAACCTTTACTTTCTGTCTTAGGATTAATAACTGTGTATCAGTTCTAAGGCAGAAGAGCAGTAAGGGCTAGGCAATGGTTAAGTGACTTGCCCAGGGTCACACAGCTAGGAAGTGTCTGAAGTCAGATTTGAACTCAGAAAGATGAGTCTTCTTGACTCTAGACTCAGCACTCTCTTCACTGTACTACCTAGCTGCTCATAGGATATGGTCATCGTTACTATTTGTGTGACCTTGGGTAAGTTACTTAACCTCTCAGGGACTCAGTTTCCTCCCTTGAAAAATAATGGCATTTCTAGGATCTTAGTTTTGGAGCTAATAGAGACCTTAGAGTTTATGCAGTCCAACTTGTTCATTTTACAGGTAAGGAAACCATGACCCAGAGAGTATAAATGAATTTCCCTAGGCCACAAAATTAACAGAGACAAGTTTTGAACCCTGTTTCTCAACCCCTGAACCAGTGGTTTATCCCCCACTGTATAAATTCCCTTCTTTCTCTAAATCTTGGTTTGTTCAGTCATTCTGTTGCATCCCACTCCTCCTGACTTCACAGATCAAAAGCTTTTTACAGGCAAGGATACCGAAATGGTTTGCCATTTCCTTCTTTGGGGAATTCTTTTGTCAGGCAATCAGAAGTTAAGTGACTTGCCCAGGATCTCACAGCTAGGAAATATCTGAGACCATATTTGAACTCAGATTTTCCAGACTCCAGTCTTCTATCTACTAAGCCATCTAACTGCCTTCTAATCCTGGTAGACAGGGCCATAGAAAGGATGTTGAATTTGGAGTTAGAGACTGTTGGTTCCAATTTTGACACTGCCACCTGTGATACCCTGGGCAAGTCATATTACCTGTAGGTCTCACTAGTCTCTGTAAAGTGAGAGGACTGGGCTAGATGACCCCTGAGGTCCTTTCAAGCTCTAAATGAACAATTCTATGATCCTTTGGTGATTCCCAAATCTCTCACTGAAGAAGACTTAGCAGAGATAAGATACAAAGAGCTTGGAAACAGGGGGAAAGTGAGCATTCTGAGAGTTTAAGAGCCTGAAGGTCATCCAGAGTTGTCAAGCCAGAAGCTGAGCCAGAGCCAGACCTGAACCAGTTACCTGTGATGGCAAAGTTAGAATTTTTTTAACCCTTACCTGCTATAAGTTATTATTAAGTTTATTTATTAAATTTATTTATATACATTTATATGTATATATATATATTAATTAAGTAAAGACTGGCAATTGGATTAAGTGGCTTGCCCAGGGTCACACAGCTAGACAGTGTCTGAGGCCATATTTGAATGCAGAACCTCCCTTCTCTAGGACTGGCTCTCTATCCACTGAGCCACCCAGCTGCCCCACTAGAATATCTTAGAGATAGCAAAAGGAAAGAAATGACATCCCACTAAAAAAGCAGTGCTGGGCTCTAACTCTGTATAAACACAAGGGAAAGTAGTCATGGCAACCACAGACACTTTGGGAAGAAAGGAGAAAAAGGAAACCATCTGGGTAAAGATCTACATGGTGGACAAGATGCCTAGGACAAGAGAGTGTCCTGAGCAGGCATCTCCAGATGGAGCCGTCATAGAGATGCTATATATCTCAGGAAGCCCTTTGAACCTGAGAAGACTTAAAAAGAAACAAAACAAAAAACCTTATTTTCTATCTTAGTAACAACTCCAAGACAGAAGGACAAGGGCTAGGCAAACAAGGTTAAATGACTTGCCCAGAGTCACACAGCTAGAATGAGCTTAATCCAGAATTGAATCCAGTTCTTCCCAACTCCATTGTGCCACCTCATTGCCCCTGAACCTAGGAATATTTTTATGAACTGATGCAAAGTGAACTGAGCAGAACCTGGAGAACATTGTACACAGTAACAGCAATATTGAAATGATTGTCAACTGTGAAAGACCTAACTACAGTGATCAATTCAATGACCCAAGACAATTCCATAGGACCCAAGATGAAAAAATGCTATCCACTTCTCCAGAAAGAGAAAGAACTAATGAACTCTGAGTGCAAATCAAAGCTTGTCTTTCACTTTTCATTTTTGCAAAATGGCTAATATGAAAATATATTTTACATGACTTTGTATAATGAGTATCATATAGCTTGCCTTCTCAATGAGTGGCAAAGGGTCTAGAGCAGGGGTCGGCAACCTTTTTGGCCGTGAGAGCCATAAATGCCACATTTTTTAAAATGTAATTTCGTGAGAGCCATACAGTGCTTACAATGCGCGCTCCTGTAACAGCGCCTGAAAAAAAATGGACTTTATGGCTCCTGCAGAAAGAGCCCTCTAAGAGCCAGATATGGCTCAAGAGCCAGACGTTGCCGACCCCTGGACTAGAGAGAGGGAAAGAATTTGGAACTCAAAAAAAAAATTTTTTTTTAAGGAATGTTAATGGGGCAATGAGGCGACTCAATGTATTGATAGCCAGATCTAGATATGTCCTAGGTTCAAATGTGGCCTCAGATATTTCCTAGCTGTGTGACTGGGCAAGTCACTTAACCCCCATTGCTTAGCCCCTATCAGTTTTCTGCCTTGGAACCAACACACAGTACTAATTCTAAGATGGAAGGTAAGGTTTTGTTTTGTTTCTTAATGAATATTAAAAATGAATATTTGTTTTTTAAAATAAAATAATCAAAACAAAAAATTAGAGTCTCTTGAGTGCAAGAACCATTTTATCATTTCAATTGAATTAATTGAACAGTTTTCTCCAATTTGTTCTGTCTATCTGAGGCATCGAGGTGACACAAAATCAAGAAGGCCTGAGTTCAAATCCTGATTCAGCCATGTACCATGTGACACTAGGCAAGTCATTTAACCTCTATTTACCACAGGTTCTTCAACTACAAAATGAAAGTATTTCCTCCTTTTTCTTCCTGTCAATACCTGAAGACCATTTCATCCAAGGTTCTTACAGCTAGCTTGCTTGGTTGTGTCCTGATTGCCCCAAACCCAGCCACAGGGGTTCCAGGTCGACTTTATTCTATCCCATGTATGATACTAAAATGATGGTTTGTTGACTTAACTATTACTGGGCTGTCCAACTGTTTTGTGAACCACAACCCGCCCCCACATCCCAAGTTCTCTAACTGTAGGAACAGACGGGCAGAAAAATGGGTGCCAATTATCAATTTATGGATTCTAATACGAGGCAGAGTTCATAAAAGATCTGATTAATTTTCCTTTCTAGTCCATTCCTTTGACTACATCCTTTACAAGAAGTTTTTAGAATGGCAGATGAAGGATTCAGGCAATATTGGCATCCAAGTCAGGGTCAAAGGAGGATGGTCTGTCTAGAATGTGTTACAATGGAAAGAGCCCAAGTCAGAGGACTTGGGCTCACATCCCAGATCTGCCTTGCAACCTATAGGTCCTTTGGGTAGTCAGGTGGTGTCATGGATAGAGCACCAGACTTGGAAATCAGGAAGATTCAGCTTCATAAGTTCAAATCCAGCCTCAGCACTTACTGGCTGTGTGACTCTGGAGAAGTCACTTCACCTTGTTTGCCTCAGTATCCTCATCTGTAAAAAGAGCCAGAGAAGGAAATGGCAAACCACTTCAGCCACTTTGCCAAGAAAACCCCAATGGAGTCAGGAAGAGTCAGACACAACTGAAATAACCAAACAACAACTACAGGTCCTTGGTCAATTCACTAACCTCTTTTAGCATTGGTTTTCTAGTCTATGAAATGGGGATGATAATAGCATACATTTCACAGGATTGTTATCTTAAATGGGATCTAAAAAAACATTTCTGCTGTTTTTCAGTCATGTTTGACTCTTCATGTGTATATGTATATACCCACAGATAGTATATTTATAGTTGTATATATACACAGGTATATGTGTTAACTATTATTTGAAAATTTAAAACTTTAAACCTAAAAAACATTCCCCCAAAATGAATATTTCTATATACCAAGTAAACATAAAAGATCCATGAAACCATGAATCTCTTCTCATACTGCCGGGGTTTTTTTAAGAATATTTTTAAAAATCAACACATTACTTTCAAAACTATCCTCCTTGGCTGCTTCCTTCTGAGTTTCTCTCTGTTCTCCTCTGTTCATGTTTAAAAGTGTCTCAATTGTCCTCCTCTTTTTTCCTTTCCTTACTTTCCCCCCTGACGCTAGCCCTGCTATTCTGACATTCCCCCATTATGGTTATTATTATTACTATTCTCTCTCTAACTAGGGGTTGGACCAGATGACCTGAAAGAACCCTCCCAGTTTAAAATCTGTGATGTGATGGAGTTTACAGAGGCACATGACTAGTCTGGGCCCACGGTAATTAATTTTTCAGCTATAAGGGCACTGCAGTGTGGAGGGAGAAAGGACCCATCGATGAAATCATAGCTCCCTCACGTACTGAAATACAGCCCTAAGTACATTGGAGGTGCTCGAGGTTCAATACTGCCTAAAAAGCAGCTGTGTCCCGATGGGAATGGAGGAGCCTGGAGACCTTGGAAAGGGTCCCAGGTGAGCCATGACTCTAATGAAAAGCCTGCGATGAATGGACTGACCCCAGCCAGGTCGGAGGGGTGTGATTATTTAGCTGGCTTAAGAGCAGTTCATCTGGAAAAAGATGAAGGAGTTTTTGTTGTCTCAATATGAGTCAATAGTGTGACGCATCAGCCAAAAAGGCTAATGTGATCTTGAGCTGAATTAGCAGAAGCATAGGGTACAGAGCAAGGGAGGTAAGGGGGGAGGAAGGGAGGAAGAGAGGGAGGAAGAGAGGGAGGAAGAGAGGGAGGAAGG
>NC_058135.1:291674279-291689416 GCF_016433145.1 Gracilinanus agilis | reverse complement strand
CCCCCCGGCACTCACCCTCCCGACAAGGCGTGCACTGGCCGCAGCTCTCGTGTTTGTAGAACTCGATGAGGCGGGCGATGGCTTTCACGATGTCCGTCTGGAGGGAGCAGGAGGAGTCGCTACTGAGTGGGGGGCAGAGGGGGGCCCCACCCTGGCGTGTCTGGGCCAGGCAGGCCATCCGGCCCGGCACCGGGGCGACCCCGCGGGCAGGGCAGGGGCGTCCTTACCGAGCGGTCCATGACGATGACGGCGGCCGTGCCCAGCCCCGTCTGGGCCTGGATCAGCCCGTCGAAGTCCATGAGAACCGTCTCGCACACAGACTTGGGGATCAGAGGCGTGGACGAGCCGCCGGGGATCACGGCCAGGAGGTTGTCCCAGCCGCCGGTCACTCCCCCTGCGGGCCACAGTCCCGTTAAGTCTGGGCGCCCCCCTCCCGCGCCCGCCCCCCGGCCGGGCGGCTCTCACCCGCGTGCTTCTCGATGAGCTCCTTGAGGGGCACCGACATCTCCTCCTCCACGGTGCACGGGTACTTCACGTGGCCCGAGATGTTGAAGAGCTTCGTGCCCGAGTTCCGCTCCCGACCGAAGCCGGCAAACCAGGCCCCGCCCCGGCGACAGATGGTGGGCGACACGGCCACCGTCTCCACGTTGGCCACGGTGGTGGGGCAGCCAAAGACGCCTGCCGGACGGGGAGAGAGGGCTGGGCAGCCGGCCCCCTGCTGACCGCAAAGCGCCACCTCTTCCCCCCTCACCCCCGGGACCTCTGCGGACACCCCCAGAGCCTCCAAAAGGAGCCAGGAGAGGCCCTGTTTGTGCCCTGGGCTCGAGGGTCCTTGGAGGGTCAAGAACGGCCCCCTACAACGGACAGCAAGGGCCCCGCAGCCTGGAAAGGCCCCAAGGAGGGGATCCCTAGCCGTCCTTCCCCTGCCCCCCCCAAGCTGGCAGCACCCCAACTGAGGGCCACAAAACAGGCCCTCACGGCTCGGGGGAGGGGGGTTGGGGGGGGCAGGCCGGGCCCACCACGTACCCACGTCGGCGGGGAATGGTGGCTTGAGGCGGGGCTTGCCCTGCTTGCCCTCGATGGACTCAATGAGCGCCGTCTCCTCTCCGCAGATGTAGGCCCCGGCCCCCCGCAACACAAACACGTCAAAGTCATAGTCGGAGCCACAGGCGTTCCTGCCGATGAGCCCGGCCTCGTAGGCCTCCCTGATGGCCACCTGCGAGGCAGGGGCCGGAGGACAGGCAGTGAGGAAGGGGAGGTCGGGAGAGAGGCTGCCCGGCGGCCCCAAGTGTGCCCCTGGCACCCCGGGGCATCCCGCCAGGCCAGGCTCAGTCCCACTCACCTGCAGGTTGGAGGCCTCGTTGTAGAACTCTCCCCGGATGTAGATGTAGGCGGCGCGGGCACCCATGGCGCGGCCCCCGATGAGGCAGCCCTCCACCAGCTTGTGGGGGTCGTGCCTTATGATCTCCCGGTCCTTGCAGGTCCCCGGCTCCCCCTCGTCCGCATTCACCACCAGGTACTTTGGTCTGGAGAGGCAGGGGCTCCATCAGCCGGACACTCCCCTCTCTGGTTGGGGGACTTCGAGGACACCCTCCCCACTCGCTACCCATGACCCCGTCCCCCCGCGCCCCACCAGGCCTCTCCTGAGAGCCATCCCAGCTCAGGAAGGAGCCTGCGGAATCCAGGCAGAAGCCGCCACAGTGAGGCAGGGAGGGCGCGTGCCCACACGAAGGGCACAACCTCGATCTCGCCACGCACTGGCATAGACGAAACACCTCTGGACGCACAGGGAGGAAGGCTGGGGGGAGGGCTGTGCCCATGTTACAGAGGAGCAAACCAAGGCCCCCCCAAGCACCCCAACTCCCAACCAGCCCCCCACCTGCCATCTGAGGGTTTGTTCATGAAGCTCCACTTCAGGCCTGTTGGGAAGCCCGCTCCCCCGCGGCCCCGCAGGCCCGACGTCTTGATCTCATTGAGGATCCAATCAGGCCCCTTCAGCAAGATCTCCTTCGTCTTATACCAGTCGCCCCGGCTCTGGGCCCCTTTCAGCCTGGGGGTGGGGGAGAAACGGGAGAGATGAGGGGGAGGGGGACTCCCCATTGGACCATCCCCCCACCAGGACACAAGGCCACTTGAGTACCTCCACTCGTGACGGCCGTAGAGGTTAGTGAAGATGCGGTCCTCATCCTTTAGGGACCCAAACGTCACTTTCTTGGGGTTCGCCTGCAGATGAGAGGGGCTCAGGAGGACCAGAAGTGAGGGCTTCTCCCCCTCCTCCTGATTCCAGCACCCACAGTGTCCCTCGGGGCCCCAGAGCAGCTCAGGGTATAGGGAGAGAAGGGGATCTGGGAGGAGGGGGGCGAGTGTACCCCAGGCCAGGTGGGAGGGGGGGCAGGAGGCAGAGGGGGATGACAGGCAGCACCTCACACGCACAGAGTCAGCCTCGGAGAGCTCAGAACAAGGTCAGGAACAGCCACCAGTTACTGTGGAGCCCAGGCTGCCACCTCCTAGTAGTAAGACCTTGGGCAAACCACTGAACCTGTCCTGACTCAGTTTGCTCATCTGTCTGTAAAGTGAGGGGAATTGGCCTAGAGACCCTCCAGAGCCCCTTCCAGGCATAATAAATTAGAGTGACTAATGCAGCACTTCACTTGCAGCTTCATGATTTCATCTGATGACAGTCTCCCTGGGAGGGGTGGGCTACTACTGCCCTCACTTTGCAAATGAGGAAACTGAGGCCCAGTGTGTCAAAAAGCTAATGGGGGGAAAGGGTGGGACTTGAACTCTGATCTCCCTAAGTTCCTGTTCAGCCCTCTATCCCAGGCTGCCCATGGTCCAGGGGAGCAGGTTATGGAGAAGGGGCTAGGGCACATGGATTAGGTTAGAAGCATCCTGAAGAAAGCCTTGAATGGCAGACCACAGCCATGACCGCCTCTTAGCAATGGGAAGGGAAGCAGAAAGCAAGAGGGGTGCCCAGGGGGCCCTCCTGAAGCCCCGCCCCCTTTCCTACCCCACCTATGGATGGCATGGCCCCTCCCTCTGGCAGTCCAAGCCCCGCCTCCTCCCCCCACTGGTAGCGTGGCTCCTCCCATTTATCAGCCAAAGTCCTGCCCCCCCACTGAAAAGCCCCTCCCCATTCCGGCCGTACTCCAACCTTACAAGCCCCGCCAGCCGCATCTATTCAAACCCGGTGGCCTCGACCCACGCCCACCCCCACCCCCACCCGTCCCGGGCCGATGGGGAGGACTCACCGTCCCCGCCTCCTGAGAGGCGAACCGGGTCAGCCTCGGGGTGGAGAGTGCCCTTCGCGCAAGCCGCTGCGCTGTCAGCATGATGAGGGCCTGGGAGGGAGCCGCAGGCGGCAGGAAAACCGGGGCTTCGCGGCGCCGCTGCCGCCTAGGGCGCGAACCTTCCCCCTGTCACCTTCGTTCCTCGGACGGGCAGAAGCCGGGGCGGCGCAGGGAGTTGACGTCACACAGCGCGCCGTGCGCTGGGGTCGTGGAGCCGCGAGGCCCAGCCTCCACGTCGCCTGACGTCCAGCGCGTCTGCGAGTTGTTCTGGCCCAGAGCATTCTGGGGGTCGTAGTTTCTTTCCTTCCTGGCTTCTGTCTTCCTGTCGTAGAGTTCCCTGGGAGGTTTTGGCACCTGCGCTGCTCTGAGGCTTCCTGAGACCCTGATATCCGAAGCTTTCTTTAGTAGCGAGGGTTAGACCGTAGCGTAGGTAGCACAAAATTGAGTAGTCGTTCCTGAGCTACCAGCAGGGGAATTCTCGGGTCTCAGTCTCCTCTTCTGTAAATTTGAGATATCATACCTGTATGATACTCCGCCCGCCTTCCCCCAGCCCAAAGTGAGGGGCCCCCCACGACACACGTGTAAAAAGTGCTTTGAAATCCTCAAGGACGGTCCCTAGAAATGTCGGTCCTGCCTCCGTAGTTTGGCTTACCCCCATCCATCCCTTCCTGTCCACTCCGGGGAGGCTGGGGTGAGCCGGACCTTGGGAATGGAGATGGGAGAGGTGTACAGGGAGGACGGACAAGACCTGGGGGAGCAGGGGGAGGGAGGAGGAGCCTGACGACACCAAAGTCGGGGGTCCCCTGAGTGACGGGCCACCACCTGGACCAGCAGCCCTCAACATGAAGGGGGACGTTAGACAGGCCAAGGGCTCATCCGGGCATCTCTTTCTGAAGAGCATCTTCCAGAAAAGAAGCTTCCTGAGGGCAAGGATCTGCTCGTTCTTTTAGCCTTCGTATCCTCAGCAGCAAACGCGGATGATGTCTCCATCCTGTGAGCTCTCAGAGCTTTCCTGGGCTGCCTTGACTTAGAAGAGGGAATCCTGCCTTCCCAGTTCTCTGGTTCTTCCTCCCCATATATCATCTGTTCATGATTTCTGCCCTCGTGCCTCATCTCATAAAGAGCAACAAACATTTATTAAGTGTCTACTACGAGGCAGCCATTGGGCTAGGGATTAAGTATACAAAGATTAAGAAGAAAAAGAAAGAAGCAGACCCTTCTCTGAAGGAGCTTACATTGGGGGGGGGGGGGGGAGGAGGAGGGGAAGGCAGTGAGGAAGGTCAACAGGTAAGTAAATTACAAGGTGAGGAGGAGTAGGGACAAAGGAGAGGGCCAGACAGCAATCTGAGAGAAAAGAGCATCCATAAATCATTTTTTTTAAACCCTTGTACTTTGGTGTATTGTCTCATAGGTGGAAGATTGGTAAGGGTGGGCAATGGGGGTCAAGTGACTTGCCCAGGGTCACACAGCTGGGAAGTGGCTGAGGCCGGGTTTGAACCTAGAACCTCCTGTCTCTAGGCCTGACTCTCACTCCACTGAGCTACCCAGCTGCCCAAATCATTTTTTAATAACAGAAGAAAACAAATTGAGAAGGGGACACAGATAAATTGTTAGTGCCTTAAGTAATTTGCACTTAAAAAAAAAAACAATCTGTAGCTTCCATTTTCATCAACAATTCTTTTTGTTCTTTATATGTATAAATTCATTTCAAAAAGAAAAACTTTGAAAATTTGAATTAGTCTCAGTTGGAGTAAGCAGTCAAAAAGATATACATGTCCATGTCCTTGCAGTTGAGAAAGGAGTATTAGGGCCCATGTTGCACTGAAAACCTCCCATAGTATTGGGAGGTGCATGCCTTGGCATTTAGGCAATCTCTATTCTAGAATGTTTCATAACCATCCCAGAGTTCAGTTTGTGCCCCTCTCCAGAGAGTCAGTCAGCTACAGATCAGCTGAAATTCAAGGGCACACACTGCTCAGGTCAGTGGCCAAAGGGGTCAGGTAGCTGAGGAGCAGTTTTTCTGGTTTCTCCCCATGGTAGCACCCAGCTGTTCCTTTTAGGAACTGTATTAGGGCCAAACAGACAAACCAGCTAAATGAGCTCCCACAGAAATAGGGCCTGTACAATAAGCGTGAGAATGTCACCAACCTCTAGTTTTCTCAACCTATCCCATTCTATGGTCCCATCAACATGACTATTTCCTGCACAATGACCTCTTAGTCTGAGTGAAAAAGGCCGACTTCCTTTCCCTGACTTATTCTGTGCCTCCAGAGAGGCCCCTCTCGTCTTGGAGGAGGCCTTGTGGCTAAAACCCTTGTTTAATTTACTTCTGGGGCCCCTTTGCTGGGGCCTTTGAAGCCCTGCCTGGTTCAGACCAGGCTGGAGTAAATATCTATTCTCTCTCTCTCTCTCATTTCCTTACTTTCACTCTTTCTCCTTTTGTAAATAAACTACCATAAAAATCATTTGGAATTGAGTAATAATTCCTGGAGACCACATTCTTATAAATGTAGTCCAACCCTTTTATTTTTACCCCTTACATTTCTGCTCACCCTGTGGCACTCATCACACAAATCAAACCCTGCAAACAGTCCAGAATGTCATAAAGATATTACTTGTCCTACCGTAATACTTGTAGAGAAATATTCACTAATTAATTAAGAGTTCATTAGGAGGGGGCAGCTGGGTAGCTCAGTGGATTGAGAGTCAGGCCTAGAGATGGGAGGTCCTAGGTTCAAATCCCATCTCAGACACTTCCTAGCTGTGTGACCCTGGGCAAGTCACTTGACCCCCATGGCCCACCCTTACCACTCTTCCACCTATAAGTCAATACACAGAAGTTAAGGGTTTAAAATTAAAAAAAAAAAGTTCATTAGGAAATTAATGAGAGTTAACTAGCATAAATTATTGATAGATACATAAGAAAGATGAGTAAACTGGGTTTCTTTAAATCTGAATGGAATCTCAGGAATGATTGATGAGAGAGAATTTTCTCAAGGAGCTTTGAGAAAAGCAATTGATTTAAAGGTTCACTCTATGGGCTGACCTGAACAAGGAAGGTGATCCAAAGAGCAGCTCTTTGAGTTTGGAAAATCTTGTCAAATTTATATCCTGAGAATAATATTGGGCCAGAGAAGAGGAGATCGTTAGGTGCAGTACCTGTACCTGCTCCAATAGGTGGCAATAGGATGATGTCTAAACTTTTTCTTTTGTCATGATGTTCTGGTAAACCAATAATTCTTTTTTTTTTTTTTTAACATTTATTAATATTCATTTTTAACATGGTTACATGATTCATGCTCCACCTTTCCCCTTCAATCCCCCCCCCGCGCCCCCCCCACCCATGGCCGATGCGCATTTCCACTAGTTTTGTCATGTGTCCTTGATCAAGACCAATTTCCAAATTGTTGGTAGTTGCATTGGTGTGGTAGTTTCGAGTCCACACCCTCAATCATGTCCACCCCGACCCATGCGTTCAAGCAGTTGTTTTTCTTATATGTTTCCTCTCCTGCAGTCCTTCCTCTGAATGTGGGTAGCGTCTTTACCATAAATCCCTCAGAATTGTCCTGGGTCATTGCATTGTTGCTGGTACAGAGGTCCATTACATTCAATTTTACCACAGAATATCAGTCTCTGTGTATAGAGTTCTTCTGGCTCTGCTCCTTTCACTCTGCATCAGTTCCCGGAGGTCTCTCCAGTTCGCCTGGAACTTCTCCAGTTTATTATTCCTTTTAGTACAATAGTATTCCATCACCCGCATATACCACAGTTTGTTCAGCCATTCCCCAATTGAAGGACATACCCTCCTTTTCCAATTTGTTGCCACCACAAAAAGCGCAGCTATGAATATTTTCATACAAGTCTGTTTATCTATGATCTCTTTGGGGTACAAACCCAGCAATGGTATGACTGGATCAAAGGGAAGGCATTCTTTTATAGCCCTTTGAGCATGATTCCAAATTTCTTTTTTTTTTTTAACCCTTAACTTCTGTGTATTGGCTCTTTGGTGGAAGAGTAACCCAGCTGCCCCCTAAACCAATAATTCTTAAACTGTCTCTTCTAGCTCTGTTCTTCAGATCTTTGGTTGAATCAATGAGGTGTTTCATAGTCTCCTCAAATTTTTCATTTTTTAAATTTTGTTTTATATATTCTTGCTGCCTTGTGAAGTTATTTGCTACTAGTTGTTGAGTTCTATTTTTTAAAGACTGAATTTCATCCCTGGCTTTTTGGTCATCCTTCTCCTTCTGGTCTGATTTTCTTTGTAAATCATCTTTTGCCTTCTTTGCTTCAATTTCAAGCTGGTTAATTCTGGCTTTTAAGACTTTATTTTCTTGTTTTAGTTCATGTATTTCCTTTTTCAAATTGTCTTCAGCCTCTCTTGATTGCTTTTTTGAGCTCCTGAAATTCTTGAGTTAATTGAATTTTGAGATCTTCCAAAGCCTGGGTCCAATTCGATGGAACTTCTCCCTCTTCTTCTATTTCTATTCCAATAGGTGGCAGTAAAGTCTGACCTGTTAGATGGAGAAGGCAGTGGAATCTGACCAGCTGGAAATCACATCTGAGCAGCAGGAAAGAGAAACCTGACTTATTCTTCTTGTTTATAAGTTTATAATTTAGATTAGGATAGATAGATAAGAATTTGGGGGTTTTAGATACATAGGAAGAGAGGATAGTTTTGACTCTGGCAAAGGAGAAGAAGGTCCTTGCAGACCAGGTTGGTTGGGTGGTTGTAGTTAAGATTTATTAGCATAGGGACCTACATAATATAAGAAATACCTTTCTATCTGTTTTCCTTTTACAATCCCTTTCTCTAAAATTTTTATATCTACAATAAATATGTTTTTATATAAATGGCCTGAGCCAGAATTCTTTCAGATTATTTAGAGAAGCCATTTTTTTCAACAGTCAAAACAACAGTCTGTCCACTCAGGACACAGATATTGGTAATACTTATACCAATATCAATAATCTATAAGGGTCAATTACCCTTATAACATAGTACACATATACACTGTGTGACCCCAAGCAAATCACTTAACCTCTGTGTCCTGTGACCTCACTGCTGATCAAGGGCCTATCTGCATTGGTAGAGGGAGTTTCCACTCTAGGAGTTCCCTATGTCTGTAGAATCCCTAGATTCCATCGAAAACAACCAAAGCTTGGGAGGCAGCACGGAGCACAGTGTTGAAAGGAGAGTCATGAGACCTAAATTCTAATCTCTGCCTTAAAACCTACAACACGTGTGACCTCAGGCAAGTCATTCACTTCCCTGGGCTTTAATTTCCTCATCTGTAATAAGGACCACATGACTTCTTAGATCCCTTCCAGCTCTAAACCTATGAACCAATTTGTCTCACATGTTAGCATTATAGCAGCCCTTAATTCCTGAGGGGATAGATAGACATTCTTTCTGTTCTCCACCATTAAACATTTTTGCTGCCAGAGTATGAGAGGTCCTCAGCCCTGGGTAGCCAGGAAGCCTAGCCAAGGACATGGAGAAGTCCACACTGCCTCCACCCCCCCCCCCCCTTCATCCTCCAGCTAGGGAGGGCACTCAGTGGCCCAGAGGGCATAAGCAGGGCACTTGACTGAAGAGAATGTGAATCTTTACTACTCTGACTCCAGTTATTTTTATTCTATTTTCTCCCTTTTGCTTTCCAACCCAAACAGAGGCTTAAGCCTTTAATGACCTTGAAAAGAGGGTGTTAACAAAATAACTTCCAGTTTGTATCTGAGGCCAGCTTAACCCAATCTAATCAACATTTATGAAGTGCCTTCTATGTGCCAGGCACTGGAGGATGTGGTGTGTGGTGACCTGAGAAGGAAAGAAGAACTAAACAGGGCTCACTAGGAATAAAAGAGAAAAAGAACTCTGTCTCTCTGGCCCAAGGGAAGGGAAAGAACAAGACTGGGAAGAAAGAGCAGCAGAATTGCTGGTGGAGTTGTGGATTGATCCTACCATTCTGGAAGGCAATTTGGAATTAAGCCCAAAGGGCTTTAAAAGACTGCCTGCCCTTTGATCCAGCCAGAGCACTGCTGGGTTTGTACCCCAAAGAGATAATTTAAAAGGGTTGTACAAAAATATTCATAGTCACACTGTGGTGGCAAAAAATTGAAAGTGAGGGGATGTCCGTCAATTGGGGAATGGCTGAACAAATTGTGGTATCTATTGGTGATGAAATGTTATTGTGCTGAAAGGCATGATGAACTGCTTGATTTCTATATGAACTAGAAAGACCTCCAGGAACCGATGCGAGCAAAAGGAGCAGAACCAGGAGAACATTGTACACAGAGATGGATACATTGTAGCACAATCCAATGTAACTGACTTTGCTACTAGCAGCAATGCAATGACCCAGGATAACCCTGAGGGACTTAGGAGAAAGATGCTCTCCACATCCAGAGGAAGAACTGTGGGAGCAGAAATACAGAAGAAAACATGTGATTTATTCCTTGTTTATATGTAATTTGGGGTTTGGGTTTTAATATAGAAATAAGTATCAAGCGATAACACATATATAACCCAGTGGAATTGCTTGTCAACTCTGGGACAGGGGAGGAAAGAGGGGAGAGAGAGAAAAAATGAATCATGTAACCATGGAAAAATATTTAAAAATAAATAAGTTTAAAAAAAAGAATACTGGTGTCCAAGTTTTGCCTCAAAATTTTATTGATTGTGAGATTCTGGGTAAATGAACTTGGTGCTCTGCAGTTTTCTATTATTTTCAGTAGAAAAAATAAAATCTATCACAGAAAATAATATACTATTAGTTGTTAGGACATAGAGCATTAAAATGGTTTTTGATAAGTCATAGACAAAATTTGAAAAATAATTCTCAAATATATATATATATATATTTTAAACCCTTACCTTCTGTCCTGGGCTCCAGGGCAGAAGAGTGGTAAGGGCTAGGCAATGGGGGTTAAGTGACTTGCCCAGGGTCACACAGCTAGGAAGTGTCTGAGGCCAGATTTGAACCTAGGACCTCCCATCTCTAGGCCTGGCTCTCAATCCACTGAGCTACGCAGCTGCCCCCTCTCAAACATATCTGCATATATATGTTTATATATGTATATATACAGAGGTGAGCTTATAATTGTTTGACAATTGGCTCTCCATACCAAAAAAGTGTGCACAAGATAAAACAACTTTAATTGATATTATTAACATTTTCCTTAAATCTTATAATAAACAAAAACAATAAATAAAATTAAATTTTAAAAAAAGGAGCAGCAGAGAATGGCTGCCATATAAAGGAAAGTATGGGAGATGCTCTCCTTCTGCTTACTTAACCAAGGAAAGAAAAGGCCAGACTGAGAAAGAGACAGAACATGATCATCCAGATCGTCCTGGGTCACCCAGGCAGGCATGAATTCTCCACCTTGTTCCGCTGCCCAGCTACAGGAAAAAGAGCAAAAGGTCAAGAGAAAACAATCCCAGAAGGCTTAGATCTTCAAGCCCCACCTGCTATTGCCAGTCAAGTCAGATAATGGGCCAGGGTCCAGGCCTTGTTCCTCCCCTGAGAGTGACTCTAAGAGCACCAGATCTGGAGTCAGAGAACTCTGGTTCAACTCCTGGCTTTGTCACTTCCTGCCTCGTGGCCTTCTCTGGGCCTCGGGTTCCTCATCAATAAAACAAGGCATTTGGACTAAAAGACCCAAAGGTTCCCTCCAGTTCTAAATCAATGAATCTGTGAGCTTCTGGCTCCAAAGGAAAGAGGAAAAGGTGTCCCTCTTCCCAGGAAACATTCCATTCCGAATTGAGGGATGCTTCTTGCCCCACTGATAAAGAGCTTCAAGCTTCCTTCTTCATCGAGTCCCCACGACTCTTTGGAGACGAGCCATCAGGGACCAAGCCTGTCAGAGACCTGTTGTATGAGATGGTGTTGTGGGGGCTGGAGATGAACCCTTGGTCCAGGGAGGGCATCCTTTCCAGAATGACAGACTCCGGTGGAAATCCTTTAAAGGTAAGAGATTTATTTAGGTTGAATGGGCAGGAGGCAGCATGCAGGATCAACTGCCTCCCTGAACAGAGAAAAGTTCAGGATTTTTTTTTTTAACCCCTCACCTTCTCTCTTGAAGTCAATACTGTGTATTGGCTCCAAGGCAGAGGAGTGGTCAGGGTAGGCAAGGGGGGTCAAGTGACTTGCCCAGGGTCACATAGCTGGGAAGTGTCTGAGGTCAGATTTGAACCCAGGACCTCCCATCTCTAGGCCTGGCTCTCCATCCACTGAGCCATCCAGCTGCCCCCTATCAGTTGTTTTTAAACTGGTATATAGGTTGTGCTAGTCTTTGGGTGTGAGGCCCTCTCACAGGACTCTGGGTCTTTTGATCTTGACCAGAAGTCCGGCTTTATTGTGCAGCTGGCTTTCTCTTAATAAACCTAATTCTTTTTGGCGTGGAGACTTTGTTTCTCTCATTTGCATTCCTACGGTTAGAAATGTGCCAACACTTGACTCTCTGTAGACTGTCCCTGGGGTCTCAGATGCGGTTCCTTCTCGTCTCCACCTTCTGGCTTCCTTCTCATCCAAACTAAAACCTCCCCTCCTCCAGGAAGTCTTCTCCAGCCCTCTTCATTGCAGTGCTTCCCCTCTGTGGGCTAGTTCCTACTTCCACTGCCTGTAGCTTGTTTGGACACATTCCTCTGCCTATTGTCTCCCTCCTCACACTGGAAGCTCCTGAAGGACTGGGACTGTCTTTGGCTTTTCTTTGTATTCCCAGAGCTTGGTCGGTCCTTAATAAAAGCTCAGTGATTGATTCAAAATTGATATTGTTCCAGTTAGTCCATGGAGCATTCTTTGACACTGCAGTGCCTCCACTAATGCAGATGGCGCCCCATCTGCACCTGCCCTTCCTTTGGGACTCTTGTCCATGGCAAATACTCTCTGTGGGGGGCAGCTGGGTAGCTCAGTGGATGGAGAGCCAGGCCTAGAGCCTGGGAGGTGCTAGGTTCAAATCTGGCCTCAGACACTTCCTAGCTGGGTGACCCTGGGCAAGTCACTTCACCCCCATGGCCTACCCTTACCACTCTTCTGCCTTGGAGCCAATACACAGTATTGATTCCAAGACGGAAGTTGAGGGTTTAAAAAAAAAAGAGTAAGAGTGGATGGATGGGGGACAGCTGGGTAGCTCAGTGGATTGAGAGTCAGGCCTAGAGATGGGAGGTCCTGGGTTCAAATCTGGCCTCAGACACTTCCCAGCTGTATAACCCTGGGCAAGTCACTTGACCCCCATGGCCCACCCTGACCACTCTTCCACCTAGGAGCCAATGCACAGAAGTTAAGGGTTTAAAAAAAAAAAGGAAAAAAAAAAAAAAGAAAATGCTGATTGACTGACTTACTGACTGTGAATGTTATAGTCCAAAGAGCTGAATGTAAGCTCTTTGAGGGCAGGATAGTCTATTATTTGTCTTTGTATCTACAGGGCCTGCACAGAGCAGGAACTCAGTTACGGAATTGAAATTTTAAAACCATGGACAAAAGAAGGGTGGGGGGACGTAGGGGGCTCAGGAGGTTGGTTCTGGGGTCTCTAAACAGGAGGTACAGGGGGTCCAGCCGTCCAGCCGCCAGGGCTAGGCTCCAACAGTGCCGTAACATTTTCTCTTAATTCCCATGATTGAATGAAGTTTTCTCAGAGGATGGAATTTGGCCAAGACCCATAACTGAATAGAAAGGGAACTGAGCGGGCTCCGGACCAGAGTCA
Source organism: Gracilinanus agilis (assembly GCF_016433145.1). Classification (NCBI taxonomy): domain Eukaryota; kingdom Metazoa; phylum Chordata; class Mammalia; order Didelphimorphia; family Didelphidae; genus Gracilinanus; species Gracilinanus agilis. The sequence continues at coordinate 291,676,424 of NC_058135.1, read as the reverse complement.
CAAGACGGAGTCCGTGGGGCTCCCTCATTCCCACAATTCACCCCAGGCTGTCCTGAGCCCCTGAGTGTCTCAGAAGCCTCTTGAAAGCCGACTATCAAACAATGCCTGGTGTGTGCTTCAGAAATGCCTTACCGTCTATGGATGCCTTTGGCTCTCAGGCAGGGGCCTGAGCCACAGAAGGGTTAAATGGCTTGTCCATGGGCACACGCTAGGATTCTAACCCAGGCCTTCCTGAATCCAAGCACAGCCTGCTCAGGGCTTTTCTTTCTTTCTTTCTTTTTTGTAGTTAATGTTTTATTTTTATTTTTTCCCCTTTCCTTCTACTCTTTATTTTTTTTTAAATAATTTTTATTTTTTAGAAAAGTTCCCATGGTTACATGATTCATGCTCTTACTTTCTCCTTCACCTCCTCCCCCCCACGGCCGATACGCATTTCCACTGGTTTTAACATGTGTCATTGATCAAGACCTATTTCCATATTATTGATAGTTTCACTGGTGTGGTCCTTTCCAGTCTACATCCCCAATCATGTCCGCCTCAACCCATGTGTTCAAGCAGTTGTTTTTCTTCTGTGTTTCCTCTCCTGCTGTTCTTCCTCTAAACGTGGGTAGCACCTTTTCCATAAGTCCCTCAGAATTGTCCTGGGTCACTGCATTGCTGCTAGCACAGACGTCCATTACATTCGATTTTAGCACAGTGTATCCGTCTCTGTGTACAATGTTCTTCTGGCTCTGCTCCTTTTTGGGGCTTTACTTGATGCGTTTGTCATTCCCCTCCACTCGGCTGGCCCTCTCTCTTCCTCTGTGTCTCCCTCCCACCTCTGGGTGCCACAGAAAAGCAGGAAGTGTGAAGATAAACTGTTGCAGGGTGTTTATCATAAAAGCAGTTGCTAAGGTCACCCTAAAATGGAGTTTTTAAACCCAGAAGTGGCAAGAAAATGGCGGGACTAGCCAGCATGCACGAGGCACTAGAAGGTTTTCAGAGCACAGGACACGTCATCCCCTTGCATCCTCACAACGGCCTTGGGAAGCAGGTATTCTTGTTATTCCCCATTTTAATAGAGGCACAGACAGTGATTTGCCCAGGGTCACATAGCTAGAAAGTGTCCAAGACAGGATTGGAACTCAGGTCTTTGTGGCTCCAGTCCTATGCTCCATCTTGCCTCTCCAAGAAATGCAGAGGAAGAGACCTAGACTCCCCTCTTCCAGCAGAAGTTGGAGTCCCCAAGCCCACTTAAAATCTAGGGGGCACATTTGTTCGAATCTTTCTGTGACTCAGTTTCTCCATCAATAAAATGGGAGGATAATAGCATTAACTTCCCAGAATGGTTGTGAGGATCCAGTGAGAAAACACATATTAGGTGCTTTGCAAGTCTTTTAGGGCTCTCTAAATGCTGCTCTTCATTAGTAAGTCTTTTGGAGTCACGAGGGAACCTTGTCTGGGCTCTCTTTCCCCAAGAAAGTGGGGGAGAATTTAGCTTCAGGGACTTGCTTTTAGGACCTGTGGGGCACTGGAGCCACCCTTTAGGCTCTCATGCTTTCAAGGGAAAATCTAAGTGAGCCTCAAGTCGGAGTTTTAGGGGTCCTCCAAGGAGAGATTCTAGGATCACTCCTAAAGCTAACCCAATGGCCAAGCCCCCAGGGATGTCTGAATTTCCCAAGCCCAACAGATGGGTCCTAGTGTAGATCACGTGGGAAAAGTCAGCCCTCCAGGCACCAACTAACTCCTGCGAAGAGACCCTGGCTTAGAAAATGCCACCCACAGGGGTGGCTGGCAAAATAGGACCAGGAGGGTTTTTTCAGCCCAGCCTATACAGAAGAGAAGGAAGGAGGGGACAGGAAAGGGAAGAGGAGACGTCCATCGGCCATGAGCAGTGACAATCTTCCTCCATGTTATCTGTCTGCTATGGACGGTGACACTGGTCACCCCACAGGGAGCCTCCGTCCTGATTCTGGCTCTCCCCAAACTTCTCATTACGTGTGAACCAAACCAAGCAATCCCCTCCCAAGCAATGAGCCCGGGAACTGCCTCATTGGTCCAGGGAAGCTTAGGAGGACACGGAGGTGACTTTTGTTCCTTATGGTCAATTCTTTTTTTTTTTTTTTAAACCCTTGTACTTCGGTGTATTGTCTCATAGGTGGAAGA
>NC_058135.1:291629359-291673779 GCF_016433145.1 Gracilinanus agilis | reverse complement strand
GGGGTGGGGGGCGCGCAGGGGTAGGCGGGAAGGCCCTGAGAGCCGGCTACAAAGCGGCTACAGCCGGGACAGGTCCGAGGGGGAAAGGCTTCCGGGAGAAGCCTAGCCGGGCAAATGGCCAAAGGCTGGAGATTGCAGGGGGACCCCCTCCTAGGAGTGTCTCAGGACGGGTCTGGGGAGGAGAGCCGAGGATGTGGAGGCAGGGAAGGGTCCGGAATCCCACAGCAGCCACGCGCTGCCTGGGGAGATCCAGGACCTCATCTGTTAGAGGAAGGAGCTAGCCGAGCCTTAGAGCTGGGACCTCGCGGGGGTCCATTCCCAACCAATGGCTAGCCTCCTTGGATACCCTGAGCGATGGGGACCTCACTACCACACAGCTGGGTGCAGCAGCCGCTTCGGGCCTGGCTCCGGCTGGAAGCAATCTCCAGCCTCATTGGATGGCTGAGTGAGAGCCCTGCTTCCACAGCAGAAAAAGGATAGTGAGGGGCTCCCGCCTGGCCCCCCCAAATGGGGCCCCAGAACCCAGAGGGCGGTGGCGCCCGCACCGGGAGGGGAGCCTTTCTGTGAAAGGTGGTCCCATTCCCTGGGGAGGCTGTAGGGGGCGGGTGGTGTGTGAAAACAGCCCGAGCAGACTTCCATTGGCGGTTCCCAAACTTTTTTGGCCTCCCGCCCCCTTTCCAGAGAAAATATGACTTGGCGCCCCAGTCACATACATCACCGCTCCTTACAGTTATTCCCCGCCCCCAAAGGCACCCGCTGGATCCCTGCAGCACCCACCAGGGGGCGGTGGCGCCCACTTTGGGAATCACTGGAACCACTTGATGGTCCTTGAACCCAGGGATCCCATCCTGGACCTACACCCCGAGGCCCATGGTGGGCTGTGGACCAGCCGGACCAGGATGCGGAGTGTTCTAGGCCGGGCACCCAAGAACATGGAAGTCCGTTCCCAAGAAAACCAAGCCGCACCGTGTGGGGTTCGCCACACTTCCAAGTCCCCGGCTTCTTCCTCATCTTTTCCTCTAGTCTCCAAGGCCCAAATGGCTTTTCTGTCCTCTCCCAGACCTGAGCCAGGGCCCTGGATCCATCCCGGCTTCCCCAGCCCCACTCTGCCTTCCCTCCCGGGACTTTGATCAGTTAATCTCTCCGATTCCCAACCAGCCTCTCCCAGAGAAACTTTACGTTCTCCAGGACCTCTCCGAAGCCTGCCTTTGGTTCTGCCACCTGGGTCAAGCTGTCAGCGCCCCCTTTTCATTCCTGAACCCCAAGGATCCTCTCTACCCACCTACGCCCCCAATGTATCGGCCCCCTCAGAGTTTCCCTGCCCTGCCCCGCTGCTGGCTTTTAGTCCCTCAATCCTTGTCCACCTTGATTGATCTCTGGGCCAGCCAAGCCTGTTACCCGCTTTCCCCCCTCCATGGCTTTCTTTGGGTTCTCCCAGCCGCCCTTCTCTTCCTCCGAGGAATGGTCCGTCTCCATTGCCCCGGCCCCCTCCGCAGATGTCACCTGGAGCCCAGGAGCAATATCCCATTGGCTTTCCGTTGTGCTGCCCGAAGTTTATTCCCTCCGGCAGGTCTCGGCATGAAGGACTTTCCCACCGGCTCTCGGGTTTGGTGCCGTTGGACGCTTTGGGCACTTTTTGTTAGCCTCGTGTCCGGTACTGGAGGATTTGGGGATCTTTTTCATATATCGAGCTGGAGCCACCAACAGTGTTTCCAAGAGCCTGGCTTCCCACAGCCCCTCCAGCAACTGCCCCGGGTTTTTCTGGTCTTTACCAATCTGGGGGATTTTCCTGTTATTCATTTATTCGGGACCAGCTTTTCCTACACGTGGTGCCTCTCTTTTGGACCGATCTTCCCCCACTTTGACTTCTTCTTTCTCCTCCGGCAGTGATGGGCAAACTTTTTAAAGAGGGGCCAAAGGAAAGGAAATGTTTATCTGTCAGTCTGTTTCTAAGGCAACTCTTTCAAAGTTTCAATGTATCGTATTCTATTCACTGTATTTGTCAGATTAGGAATAATGTCGGGCTGGGGAATAGAACCACCGAATCTGGCCCTGGGGCAGTAGTTTGTCCATCACTGTCCTGGGGAATCCATCACAGGCTCCCCAGTGCTGTTGTTCTGCTCCCTCTCCAGCTTGAGGATCAGTTTTGAGTCCCTTTGATGGAGATTGTTTGGAGGGAGGAGACCAGATGCCTCACCTTTGGCCTGCATCTTTTCATGCAAAAGCTTTGTACAATTATGGGATCAAAATGGACTTTTACTGGCGCTCTGTCCCTTATTTAGGTAAGAATTCTCTGCCTGGAGGGAAAGGAGCAGAGCCAGGAGAACCTTGCACAGAGACGGATACAGGGTGGCACCATCGAACATAACTGACTTCTCTGCTAGTAACAATGCAATGACCCAGGATAACCCTGAGGGACTTAGAAAGATGCTCTCCACATCCAGAGGAAGAACTGTGGGAGCAGAAAGGCAGAGGAAAAACACCTGCTTGATCACATGGTCGATGGGGATGTGATTGGGGACGTAAACTCTAAGCAATCACTCCAGTGCAAATATCGATAACATGGAAATAGGTCTTGATCAATGACACATGTAAAACCCAGCGGAATTGTGTGTTGCCTATGGGAGGGGGGTGGGAGGAGGAGAGGGAAAGAACATGAATCATGCAACCATGGAAAAATATTCTAAATAAATTAATTAAATAAACAAAAAAAATTTAAATCATCCAAAAAAAAAAAAAAAGAATTCTCTGCCTGACTAAAGATCTGAAAAGTACTTGTTCTTTTTTAAGAAATGTATTTATGGAGGCAGCTGGGTAGCTCAGTGGATTGAGAGCCAGGCCTAGAGACGGGAGGTCCTAGGTTCGAATCTGGCCCCAGACACTTCCCAGCTGTGTGTCCCTGGGCAAGTCACTTGACCCCCATTGCCTACCCTGACCACTCTTCCGCCTAGGAGCCAATGCACAGTATTGACTCCAAGACAGAAGGCTCAGGTTTAAGAAAATAATAATAAAAAAAGAAATGTATTTATGTCTTTATTTTATAACCTTTACTTTCTGTCCTAGTAACAGTTCTAAGACAAAGGACTAGGTAAACAGGGTTAAGTGACTTGCCCAGGATCACACAGCAAGGAAGTGCCCAAGATCAGATTTGAACCCAAGTCCTCCCAACTCCAGATCTGGAGTTCTCCCACCTAGTTGCCCCTGAAAGGTGCCTTTTCAGTTTCCTTCTATCTTCCATTTTCTTTCTTTCTTTTCCTTTTTTGAAAAATGCTGGTATTGTTACACTTCAAGTCCACCTGCAGCGGCTGGGCAGCATCTCACTTTTAGAACCCCAATGGGAAAGTTAATGCTTTTAGACACACTGTTTCTCAGTGCCCTCTATGCCCTCTTCGCTACTCCCTGCAGAGATGGAAGGGGTGCTTCTCCCCTGAGGGCCGCTGGAGCTTTTCTTTGTTTTGTGAGCTGCTGTGCCAAGAACCCACCACTTGGGACCAGCCTTCTGGGGATGGGTTTTCTACCCTTCTCCAGGCTCTTCCTAGAGGAGCGGGCATCATCAGTCCTTCCTCACAGCTGCCCAAGTCATCCACCTAAGGCACAGTCTGATCCTGCTACTCCCCTGCTCAAAAAACTTCAATGGCTCCCCAGTGCTCTGGCATTTAATTCTTCCATGTCCTGGCACTCCAGGCCCTCTGCTCCTCGGCTTCTTTTCACACTTTTCCAGCTCTGTCTCCTATCACTCCTCACCCACTCCATTTTGCAGCCACGGCGTTCCCTGACCTTGACTCTCTGCCCTGTGCCCCTCTATAAGCACAGGATGGCCCTGGCATCTGAATTATGCCCCCTCCTCATTGCCCCCTCTTAGAATTCTTGCCTTTTTCCATGTGCTAAGGGAAGCCTTCCCCAATCCTCAGGGCCCTTTTTCTTTCTTAAACCCTCACCTTCTGTCTGAGAATCCATACTAAGTGTCAGTTCTTCGGCAGAAAAGTAATGAGGGCTAGGCAGTGGCCGGGTGGGGGTGGGATAAGTGACTTGCCCAGGATCACACAGCTATAAAGTGTCTGAGGTCAGATTTGAACCCAGGACCTCCATCTCCAGGCCCTATAGCTCTTAATGTACTTTCCCACCTCAGTTTCCCTGTGTGTCTTTAATTCACATTTGTGTTGTATCTTCCCTCTCCATCTCCGTCTCCCCCAAAATAGAATAAAAGCTAATTAAGGACACTGACTGTGACCAGCACATTGGAGACATTTGATAAACTGAACTGAACAGAGAATATCAGGGCTGGGAGGGAACCTTAGAACATGGAGCATGGAATGTCAAGCCTGAGAAGAACCTCAGAACATGTAATGTCAAGACAAGGAGAGACCTTAGACTAGTGTCAGGGCTGGGAGGAGTCTTAGAATCTAGAATACTAAGGAAGGGAGGGACCTTAGAACATGGAACATGGACTGTCAGTTCTGGGAGGGACCTCAGCCATCAAGAAAGTCGGGGCTAGAAGGGACCTTAGAACATTGAAAGTCAAGTCTAGGGGAGTCCTAGAACCTAGAATGTCAGGGAAGGGAGGGAGGCTTCTAACCCAAGAGTATCAGAGCCAGGGGGAGGGAGAGTCTTAGGACAGAAAATATTATAGCTGAGATAGACTTGGAGGCCTAGAGCTAGTCCCACCTTTTCATTGGACACAGGCAGACAATGAGGGTCAAAGAGGGAGGGAGAGAAGGAATAAGCATTTATAACACATGAAATATAGAGATAGATGCCTACAGATATTATCCCATTTAATCTTCACAACAACCCAAAGAGGTAGGTGCTGTTTTTATCTCCATTTTACAGATGAGGAAACTGAGGCAGGCAGAGGAGAAGAGACTTGTCCAGGGTGCTAGTAACGGACTGAGGCTGGATTTGAACCGAGGACCTCCTGGCTCTAGGGCCAGAGCTCTGCGCACTTTGTTGCCCCCTAGCCCGTGTGAGTCCTCTTTCCAACAGCTAATGAAAGACTCAAGAGAAAGCTTAAAGGTTTGGGGGGCGGAACGGGGTGCCCCATATGTTGGGCAATTGGGTTGGTTTTTGCCAGAATGGGCTGGAGTTGACCCAGCCAAGTTGAGGCCGGCCCCTTCCCGTCCCCTCCTCCCTCTTCCTCTCTCTGGCCCCTGCCCCACTTCTCCCCCAGGATACTCCTTCTGCTATTTCCTTGGTGAGATGCCCTGAACCTTCCCCTTTCTAGCCCTTTATTGCCTGGAAAACAGGTTTTCAGGACACACCCATCAGCTTCCCCAGCTTTTAGCCCAGGAGCAGCCTACAAGCTGTGGTTTTTGAGAGCGAGAACCTCCCCGGCCCACACCCGGGTGACCTGGACAGCCTCCTGTCTACTGACCATCATTCTGTCTGCCTTCAGAAGACACCAGCTCCAAGATGGCGCCGAGGACATGGCCCCAACCTTGGCCTTGGAGCCAATTCCATCAGGCGGATCTTCCACAGGATCCTCCCTCTCATGCCTCAGCCCGGCATGGATATGATCTGAGAAGGCCATGCCAATGGAAGTCAATCTCTGGCTCCCTCTGCCAGGCTGGAAACCTAGGAAGTAGGTCAACCAGTCAGTCAACTAACAGTTATTAAGGCCTACTATGGGCCAGGCTCCATGCTGCTTTTGTGTCTATCAGAGGAGGTAAAGCCTGGCTAAATCAAGAGAGCTTCGATTGCCAGAAGGCTGGATGCCGGGGAAGAATGTTTCTCATCCATATCAACAGTCAGCAAAGGCAGCCCTCACCCTGATGATGGAGTAGCTCTTCTGGAGCCCTGATGGCCAATGAGACCAAATAGAAGCCAATGAGGCCATGAGACAACAAAAAACATTAAAACAAAGTAAAACGATGAAGAAAATAGAAGAAAATGTAAAGCATCTCATTGTAAAGTCAAGTGTGCCAGAAAGCCGATCCAGGAAAGATCATCTGAGGCACTGGACGCCCCCAAAGCTGTGATCAGAAAAAGAGCCCAGCTGTCCTGTTGCAAGAAGTCACAAAGAAAACTGCCCTTTTCTTGGGGTCAGGGGACAAAGCAGAAATAGAACCAAGTCACGGGTCATCTCCTGAAAGGAATCTGTAAATAAAGACTCCCAAGAACATCACAGCAAGTCAAAGAAAAAATACTGCAAGCAGCCAGAAAGAATTCAAGGCCCGAGAACCCATATTGTTATCAGCTGTGAGTTAGCAGCCACCACCATAAAGGACCAGAGAGCTTGGAAAATAACATTCCAGAAGAAGGATATAAATTTGGAGTTGGTTCAGAGGCAATTTCACTCAATAGGGAAAGAAAAGGGAAAAGAGAGAAGGGGGGAATTAGAGAGAGGGAAAATCAAGAGAGGGATTAGTACTGAGCAAAGTAAACCCTAAGGATTACGCAAATATTTATGGCGTGATAGAGAATGTGAATCTCAGGAAGTGCCAAATAATCAGGGAATGGATGAACAAGTTATAGTACATAAATATGATGGAATATGATTGTGCTGTAAGAAATGATGAAGAGGATGGTTTCAGAGAAATCTGGGAAGACTTTTGCATATTCTTTTTTTTTTTTTTTAATTTTTAAACCCTTAACTTCTGGGTATTGGCTCCTTGGTGGAAGAGTGGTAAGGGTGGGCCATGGGGGTCAAGTGACTTGCCCAGGGTCACACAGCTGGGAAGTGTCTGAGGCCGGATTTGAACCTAGGACTGACTCTCAATCCACTGAGCTACCCAGCTGCCCCTGGGAAGACTTTTATGAACTGATGCACAGTGAAATGAAAAGAACCAAGAGAAGAATTTAGACAGTGACAACAACATCATAACAACAAATCATTCTGAGAGACTCAGGAACTCTGATCAGTATAATAACCAGCCACAATTCCAGAAAAATAAGGAAGAAACAGACCACTCCTTAACTGATAGAGAGATGAAAGACTCAGAATGCAGAATGAGAAATATATGTATGTTTACATATTTTCTTTTAGATATGGTCGATGCAAAAATTTATTTTGCTTAACTATACACGTTTATAATAGGGGTTATCGTTTCCTTATTTTCAACTGGCAGGTTTTGCAGTGGGGTAGGAAAGAGGGCAAATATTTTTTTGGTTGAAAAACAAATTTAATTCTAAAAAACAGATTAGAGGGGGCAGCTGGGTAGCTCAGTGGATTGAGAACCAGGCCTAGAGACAGGAGGTCCTAGGTTCAAATCTGGCCTCAGACACTTCCCAGCTGTGTGACCCTGGGCAAGTCACTTAACCCCCATTGCCTAGCCCTATAACAAATAAAAAAACAAATTAATATAGAAGGATATATATATAAAAATATTAGGGTTTAAAAAATTAAAAAAAAACCCAACAGATTAGAGTGAGTAACTAGGTGGCTTAGTAGATAGAGAGCCAGGCCTAGAGATGGGAGGTTCTGGGTTCAAATTTGACCTTAGACACTTCCAGGCTGTATGGCCTTGAGCAAGGCACTTAACCCCCATGGCCTGGCCCTCACCACTCTTTTGCCTTGGAAGCAATACTTAATGTTGACTCTAAGACAGAAGAAAGTTAAAAAAAACAACAGATTAGAAGCATTCTGGAGAGGAAGAATGAATGGATCACAGGTGGAAGAACTCATTTGTCCTGCAAAGAGTGATTTAGTAACAGCCCTGCTGCTGTAGGGTGAGAAAGCGTAGAGCAAGGATCAAAGTAGGAAGTGGAGAATAACTCTCTGCCAGAGGACGTCAAGAAGTGCAGCCAAAGCTGGCAACGTCTTGGCCGAGAGCCCGAAGTCTCGAGAACACCTGAGTTTGTTGGCGACCACTTAAGACAAATGACAAAGAGGAGGAAAGCTGAACTGCGGAGGGAGCTTCTCTCTCAGACAGACGCATCTGAGAAGGGCCTTTGGGCTTCTGGCCCACAGCTCAAAGGGCAAGAATGACTGACAGGTTCCTGATCAGAGATGAAGTCCATCTAACAAAGGCTGGGCAGAATGTACATGTTCACCTCCCTACCTCCCGGTAGAAGCTACTGGAGGCTGAGAGCAGTTTTCCCCTCCCTTAGTATTCCCAGCACATAATAAGAACTTAATAAAAGCTGGTCGGTTTTGTTCTAAAAAAAGATAGAAATGGGAAAAGACTGTCTATATCTGTCTACCAAGAGAGACCATAATAAGTGGCTATAACGAAGGGAAAGAGAAGCAGCTGAGATAGGACAAAAGACAAAACCCAACGAAGAAGCTGATGGTAAAACATCTGGCTGCAAATGTCTTCCTATAAAGGGCCAAAGCTTAGACCAGGGCCGACAGGGGAAACTAAAGGTCCTAATTCAAGGAGGCCAATTCACCTCACCGCCACCACAGAAACTGCAAAGTCCAGGAGTGGGATATGGCTCCAGAGGCTGGGCTGCTCTTGGGGGTTCCTCGTCCCCAGAGTTTCCTTCCCTCTTGGCAGATTTACCCCACGTGTGGCAAACCACTTCTTCGGGGGGGTTTGATCCTCCTGCCTAGGACAGACGGACAGAGACGGAGAGGGAGAAAGAGAGAGAAGGAGAGAGACAGAGAAAGAAAGGGAGAGAGAGAGAGAGACAGAGAGAGAGACAGAGAGAGAGACAGAGAGAGAGAGACAGAGAGAGAGAGACAGAGAGAGAGACAGAGAAAGAAAGGGAGAGAGAGAGAGAGAGAGACAGAGACAAAGAGACAGAGAGACAGAGAAAGAAAGGGAGAGAGAGAGATAGAGACAGAGACAAAGAGACAGAGAGACAGAGAGACAAAGAGACAGAGAGAGACAAGGAGAGGAGAGAGAAAGAGAGAGAGAGGCAGGGAGAGAAAGAGAGAGAGAGAGAGAGAGAGAGAGAGAGAGAGAGAGAGAGAGAGACAGAGACAGAGACAGAGACAGAGACAGAGAGACAGAGAGAGAGACAGAGAGACAGGGAGAGACAGGGAGAGACAGGGAGAGAAGGAGAGAGACAGAGACAGAGACAAAGAGACAGAGAGAGAAAAGAGAGACAGAGAGACAAAGAGACAGAAAGAGACAAGGAGAGAAGGAGAGAGAAAGAGAGAGAGGGGGGAGAGAAGGAGAGAGAGAGAGAGAAAGAAAGGGAGAGGGAGAGAAGGAGAGAGACAGAGAGACAGAAAGAGACAAAGAGACAGAGAGAGACAGGGAGAGAAGAGACACAGAGAAAGAAAGGGAGAGGGGGGGAGAGACAAACAGAGAGAGACAGAGAGAGAGGAGAGAGAGAAGAAGTAAACTCTGACTCTATCTGTGTCTGTCTCTCTCTCTGTATGTCTATCTAATATTCTCCACTTTTGAGGTTTTCCGGTCTATGTAAACTTATTCTTGCCAAGGGGTGCACCTGCTTTGCTCCGGGGATTTCCATATGGGATTAGAATCTGCTCTTCCCGTCTCCTTATGCCCCAACTGCATAGAAGTGGAAAATGTGTCTTTCACCTCTCTGTGAAGATCTTCCTGAATTTTTACCCAAAGCCAGCTTTAATCATATCAATATGAATTAGCAGCCATCAAAGTCTCATTTTATTCAGAAGGATAAAGTAATAGGCATGGAAGCATGGTAAGCAATAGAGAGGACAGGGGCGGCTGTGTGGCTCATTGATAGAGACACAAGGCTGGAAATGAGAGGTCCTGGGTTCAAATTTGACCTCAGATACTTCCTACCTATGTGACCTTGGGCAAGTCACTTTATGCCAATTACCTAGCCCTTATGGTTCTTCTGCCTTAGAACTGATACTTGGTATTGATTCTAAGAGAAGGTAATAGTTTAAAAAAAAAAAAAGCAACAGAGAGGACAGTCTGGATACCAAGAAATCTGGAGCCTCCCTGAATTCAAACCTGGTCTTAGATACTTCCTAGCTATGGGGCCCTGGACAAGTCACTTAACCCTGTTTGCCTCAGTTTCCTCATATGTAAAATGAAATGGAGAAGGAAATGGCAAACCATTCCAATATCTATGTCAAGAAAACCCCAAATAGGGTCATGAAGAGTCAAACACAACTGAAATGACTGGATAACAACATCTGGTCCATACCTCCTGGCCACTCCACAAGTACAATTGTTCCACCATAACACAACAGCTCATAAGAGTCCCAATGTTCAGCGCCCCACAAAGCAGGGAGGAAAATACCCCATGCCTATCTAATGCCACAAACCAGCCCTGTACTTTTGCATCGTACAAACAAGATAGACAGTCTCACTCTCCTGGCTTCTCTCTCTCGGATGTCTGCAAAAACATGCCTAGAAAGTTCAAAGAAGTCACCCAACTGGTGAGTTCTGGAACATCCTCTGCTCGAGCCTCCCAGATCCCGTCACCGCCTCGTGATGTAGGTGCCACACTGGGAAAACTTAGAAGAAGCTATTAAAGAGCAGGCTGGCAAATGTCTAGGAAGGAAAGCGGTGACTGTGCGGAGCCAGCTGGGCTTCCTAAAGAGCGCCAATGGCCGACTCACCCAAGTTCAATGTTTGGCAGGATTATTGCCCCAGCAGGTGAGCAGCTCGCTCTATCCATGACTTACGTGGATCTCAGCAAAGCTCTTTTAGGACGTCTCTCATTCTAGACTTGTAAAGAAGGTAGAAGTTGGACTAGGCCAGTGATGGCGAACCTATGGTACAAGTGCCAAAGATGGCACGCAGAGCGCTCTCTGTGGGCAGGCAGCCGCCCACCTCCAGAGTTTGTTCTAGGAAGGCCGGGGGGGCCTCGGGCCCGACTCCCCCCTCTGCACTCACTGGGCGCATTCCTCACTTCTTTGGCCCTTTGCCCAGCAGCCCAATGGGAGCACTTTCTCCCTCCCCTGTGTGTGTGGGGGAGGGAGGGGGCAGGCCTGGCATTTGGTAGGGGGGAGGGGCATGGCACTCAGCCTGGGGGGAGCATAATTTCTAACCACAGGAATGCAAATCAGAGAAACAAAGTCTCAGTCTTAAAGCCAAAAAGAGATAGGTTTATTGAGAGGGCCAGTCTCGCAATAAAGTCGGACTCTGGTCAAGACCAAAGACCCAGAGGCCTTCCTTTATACCAGTGGTTTCCATACTTTGTTGGCCTCCCGCCCCCTTTCCAGAAAAAATATTCCTTAGCCCCCTGGAAATTAATTTTTAAAAAATGTTAATAGCAGTTAATAGGAAAGATAAATGCCCCTGTGGCCATCACCGCCCCCCTGGATTGCTGCAGCACCCACCAGGGGGCGGTGGCGCCCACTTGGGGAATCACTGCTTTATACTCTAGAGAATATCACAATTTACATACCAGTGCAAAATAATCCAAAAAGAGAGGCACATAGAAGCAATGTTCACTGGTTGAGGCAGTCAGGAAGTACTTCTCATTGTAGAAGTCACTCGATAGACCAGAGGGGAGAGGGGGAGCTTCAATCCTATTTTCTAATTTGCAATCCATGCTATATAGTAGGGTGACCAGTGTAAAGGGGAGATGCCAGGCCTCAAACCGAGGCAAAAGCCTAATGCTAATGAAGATTACAAGTTCAGGGTCATAATTGCTGAGGGTGCATGACATAGCAAGTTTAAGGCTAAGGCTAAAACTGGGGCATGTGCTAACAATGATTAACTATACTAAACCTATAATTTAATTAAGACTAGCCTTATGACTACCAATAAAATGATTGAGAAGGGGGGAGGGAATTTCTCACTCACAGGGGCTGGCATAGCATTTGGTCTGGGGTGATGGGGTGGGGGTGGGATCTGGGACTCTGTCTCTAAAAGGTTCTCCATCACTGGACTAGATGATAAACCATCATATGGACTCCAATGAATGCAGAGAAAGCTTTTGACAGAGGACAACATCCATTTTGTTAAAAACAGAGAAAATAAGCTTCAGAAAAAGTGGAACTTTTCTTAAGATGATAACGTTATATAACTAAAACCAAGAGTAAGCATTAAATGTAATGGGGATAAACTAGAAGCCTTTCTGGTAAGGTCAGGAGTAAGGTAAGGATGTCCATTACCACCATTAGTATTCAATATTCTCCTCGAATTGCTAGCTATAGCAATAAGTCAAGAAAAAGAAATTGAAGAAATAAGCATAAGCAATGAGGAAACAGTATCACTTTCTTGGCAGATGACATGATTTACTTAGAGAACCCAAAAGAGTAAACTAAAAAACTAGCCTAAATAATGAACGACTTCAACAAAGTTACAGGATATAAAACAAACCCACACAAGTCATCAATATCTGTATAAATTACCAATGAAACCCACCAGAAAAAGATAAAAAGAGAAATTCCACTTAAAATTACTACAGATAACATAAAATACTTGGGAGTTTACCTGCTAAGACACACAAGAAGCCATATGAACAAAATTACGAAATATTCTTCACAAAAGTAAATATAAAGCTAAACAAAGAAATAATTAATTGCTCCTGGGTAGGCCAAGCCAATTCAATAAAAATGACAATACTACCTAAATTAATATGCTTATTCAATGTCATACCAATTAAAGTACCAAAGAACTACTTTATGGAATTAGAAAAATATAACAAAATGCATCTGGAAGAACAAAAGGCTCACAGTATCAAATGAATCAATGGGGGGAAGAATACAAAGGAAAGGAAACTAGCAGCACCAGACCTCAAACTTTACTGCAAAGCTATAATTATCAAAACAGTCTGATCTTGGGTAAGAAATAGAGAGGTTGATCAATGGATTAAACAAACAGATTAGCTACACAATATACAGAAGCAAACAGATTAGCTACACAATATACAGAAGCAAATGAGCACAGTGATTTGGTGTTTGATTAACCCAAAGGCCCCAGCTACTGGGCTAAGAACTCACTATTTGACAAAAATTACGGGGATGATTGGGGAGTAGTCTGGCAGAAACTAGGCATAGGCCAACAATTCATACCATATACCAAGATGAGCCCAAATTTGATATATAATTTAGATATAAAGCATATATCATAAGCAAATTAAGGGATTATAGAAGAAATTACCCAAAATATCTATGGAGGGGGAGAGTTCTTAACAAAACATAAGACAGAGAGATTCATGGAAGTAAAATGGTTCATTTTGATTATACAAAATTAAAGGGCTTTGCACAAACAAAATTAATGCAGTCAAAATTATAAGAAAAGGAGGAAACTGGGGGAAAATTTTTTAGCAAGTTTCTCTGATAAAGGTCTCATTTCTCAGGTATATGGAGAGCTGAGCCCGCTTTATATGCATTAGGGTCATTCTCTAATTGATAAAGGAAAATGAACAGGCAGTTTTCAAAATAAGAAATACAAGCTATCAATAATTATATAAAATGCTCTAAATCACTAATAATTTTAGAAATACAATTAATAAAACTATGAGGTAACACCTCATACTCATCAGATTGGCTAAGATGTCAGATAAGGAAAATGAGATAGAAATGCTGGAGGGGCTATGGGAAAATAAATATAGGAATGCACTATCAGTGGAGCTGGGCATGAGTACAACCATTCTGGAGAGCAGTTTGGAACCATGCCCCAAAAGCTATAAAAGCATCTTGGTTGACCGAGAAATACTACTACTAAGTCTATACCTCAAATCAAAGAAAAGGGGAAAAGATGTCATGTACAAAAATATTTATAGCGGCTCCTTTTGCGAGAGCAAAGAAATGGAAAATGAAAGGAATATCCCTCAATTGGAGAGTGGCTAAACAAGTGATGGATACTCTTGTGCTGTAAGAAATGATGATGGATGGGGCAGCTAGGTGGCTCAGTGGATAGAGAGCCAGGTCTGAAGGTGGAAGGTCCTGGATTTAAATGTGCCTTTAGATACCACCTACCTAGGTGACCCTGGGTAAATTCTTTAACACCTCCCTCCCATTGCCTAACCCTTACAACTCTTCTGCCTTGGAACCAAAACTTAGTATCAATTTTAATATGGGAAGAAAGAAAGAAAGAAAGGAAGGAAGGAAGGAAGGAAGGAAGGAAGGAAGGAAGGAAGGAAGNTTTGTCTGTGGCTCGGATAAGGCATAGACTTTACCTCTTCTAACCTGCGGAAGGCACAAAGGTGGGAGGACACACTGGATGACGGAGCAGATGCCAAAAGGCTCTGGACAGATTCTCAGAGCACTGGGCTCAGTTGGAAGAGGTGAAATTGGATGGGAATGAATGTAAAGTCTTCCATTTAGACTAAAAAAATTCAGACTCTTCTTCTATAACATGACCAATATGGAAATATTTTCCACGGATGGTCTAGATGAAGTTGCTGCCATCTCAGGGAGGGAGGAGGAGATGGAGGGAGGGAGAGAATTTGGAACCCACATTTTTAAAAAACAAATACTGAAAATTGTTTTTGCATGTAATTGGGGAATATATATATATGTGTGTGTGTGTATATATATATATTTTTTTTTTAAATTCAGACTCGTCCATGACAGGGGAGGAACAATGAGATAGCAGTTTATCAGAAAAGAATCTAGAGGTCTTTGAAGATTGTAAGGTCAGTAGGAATTGGCATGACGATAGGTCCATTAAAAAAACCAATTGGGGTGGGGGTGAGGTGCAGCTAGGTAGCACAGTGGATAAAGAGGCAGACCTGGAGACAGGAGGTCCTGGGTTCAAATCTGATCACAGACACTTCCCAGCTGTGTGACCCTGAGCAAGTCACTTAACTTTTGCCTAGCCTTTACCACTCTTCTTCCTTAGAACAAATACACAGTATTGATTCTAAGACGGAAGGTGAGGGTTTAAAAAAATAAAAATAGATTCCTAGGCTCCCGGACAGCCCAGTCCATCAGTGTACGATTCTCACTGTTGACAGTGTGCCTTCTTGTAACCTTCACCCTTTGGCCAAGGAGAATAAAGTTAACAACTTCTCAAGGACAACCCTTCAACTGCTTGAAGACAGCAAGTGTTTGCCACCTCCCTCCCAAGCCCTAAGCCTTCTCTTCTCAGGTTAAATGCTGCCATTCTCTCAGGCATGGCGTCTGGCATGGCGCTAAGACCCTCACTGCTCAGGCCTTGGTCACCTTCCTCTGGACCAGCCTCCAGCTCTTCATCAGTCCTCTTGGATCAGCATCATTCCCATCACCAGCCAGGACCCTCCAGTTCTCTTACACTCTGGGAGCAGGGATACTAGCACCCTCTTCTATTCGGCCTAGAACTGTCATGAGGTTCTGGGCTTGTTTGTTTTTTTTTTTATTTAAATTGAAAAATTGTAAACAATAGAATATTTTATTTCCCTCATTACATGCCAAAATGATTTTTTAACTTTCTTTTTTTTTAAGTCTTGAGTTCTAAATTCTGCTCCCTCCCTGAGACAGTAACAATCTGATAGAGACTTTTACATGGGTCACGCTGAGCTCACTGCCCGCCACAGTGCCCTGCTTTCCCCTCTCCAGGCTCTTCAGAGCTCCCATTTGTTCAAATGGCTCCTAAGCCCCTCTTATGCAGAGCCTGGGCCTACCAAGCCCACCCCATCACTAACTAATATGCAATGGGAGAAGTAAAATGGCCTCTATATCAAGACTCGGCTCAAGCTTCCCTTCTGGGGGAGCCTTTCCTGGACCCTGAGCTGCCAGTGCCTGCCAGTCCAAGGGCCAGGAGCCCTCATCACGCCTGCAGTGGGTGCACCTTGTCTCCCCTGCTCCCCACCAAGAAGTGAACCCCTTCAGGGCAGGGATTTCTTGGCTTTGCTCCTGTATCCCTGGCCCTCAGCACAGTGCTGGGTGCCCTGTGGGGGCATATGACAATTGTTCGCTGATTCATCCATTTCAAGGCCCCAAGTTCCCTTCTTCCCAGCTTTCTTGCCTTGACCCAAATCTCAGACAAGGCCAGCCTGTGTACCCATTTCCCTGAAAACTCCATCTCCTGTCCATCAACCTTCTTCCACAAAACCACCCTCCCTTCCTCCCCCAAAGGTAAATTCCTCTTTCTCCAGCCTAAACCATCAAAACCTTCCCCTTACGGTTGCCTCCTGGTAGCCTTTTATATCAGCCCACATTTATCATCTGCTTCATTCTCTGCTGGCTCTCCACTCATCTAGGCCCGCACCTCACACAAGAGACTAAAACTCTACTCAACACTATTCATTTTGAAAAAATTCAGTTCCATCAAGATCTTTTCTTCTGACATTATGTCCTTCCTCCTTATTCTACCCAGCAAGAGAAAGGAAGGAAGGAAGGAAGAAGGAAGAAAGGAAGGAAGGAAGGAAGAAAGGAAGGAAGAAAGGAAGGAAGGAAGGAAGGAAGGAAGGAAGGAAGGAAGGAAAAAAGGAAGGAAGGGAAAGGAGAGGAGAAGAAAGGAAAGGAAAGGAAAAAAGGAAGAAAACAAACAAATGAAAGGAAGGAAAGGAAGGAAAGGAGGAAAAGAAAAATGGTTTAGTAACCAACATATGAACCAAGTCTGGCAATATATGCAAGGTCCCAGGCCCATAGTCTCCCACCTACACACACACACACACACACACACACACACACACACACCCACACACACACCCACCAGGTAGTTTCTGGGAGCTGAAGTTCATCCTGCAATTTTTCAATGAGGAATAAAGTCTGGCGATCAATCCTTCCCAGCCCAGGCCAGAAGTGACAGAGCAGGCTCCTCTATCCATCAGACATGCTCCACTTGGACATGAATTTGGTGGAACTAATAATGTAAACTGCTAAATCTCAACCCATTCTAATCAGAGACCATGTAGTATAGTAAACTATAAAGACTTCAGGTATTGGAAGGAATGTTTGTACTTCTGTTCTTGTTATATCTTCAAAGTAAGTTTCCCTATGCAAAAATTAAAACTTCTTCAACAAAAACTGATGTATATGCTTATATCTTTTTTAACCCTCTTCACTTTCCATCCTAGAATCAATACTATGTATTGGTTCCGAGGCAGAAGAGTGGTAAGGGCCAGGCAATGGGGGAAGGGGAGGGTCAAGAGACTTGCCTAGGATCACACAGCTAGGAAGTGTCTGAGGCCAAATTTGAACCTAGGACCTCCCTTCTCTAGGCCTGGTTCCCTATCCACCAAGCCACCTAGCTGCCCCCTACATATACATTTTTGTTAAATGATGCTTTCTCTAGTATAGGGATGGTGGGAGATACCTCAGAGTTTTTATGTAAAAAAAAATTAATTAAAAGAGTAAAACTAAAACTAAATTGATGGGCCCAAAGCTAAGAAAGCTGAGAGCAAACTGAGTCCCCAGGTGGCATAGAGACTAAAGTCCCAGACACATGTTCCTTGGAGAGGGCAGTTTGGGATAATGCTCCTCAAGAATTATAGACCCAGCTTCCTGGGGGGTGGTGGTGGTGGAGGAGTTTTAGATAGCACTGAGTTCCAGAATCAAGTCTTTTGGAAAGAAAAGGAGCAAGCATCTGATTCTAGAGTTGGCAGGGGTGGAACAGGAGGAGTTCCTAGACCCAGTTTGCTAGAGAGAAGAGGTATACCCGTATGGATATGGAGAAAAACAAAGAATAGAGCTGCAATGGATAAATTAGTTAAATTATACAAATCTGATGGAGAATTATGTCACTGAAAACTCCAAGCCCAAGATGCTCTTTTAGAGAAGCCTCATAGCTCTAGAGTAGTACTGTAAGGATGAAGGATGATTATATAGATCTCTAGAAGCAATAGGGAGTTTGGAGAATTAAGGGCTCTCTATATTGCTACTGCCTTTATACTGATTTTTAAAATGTCTTGCATCTATATATTAGTAATATTGGTCTATAGTTTTCTTTTTCTGCTTTATCTCTCCTTGTTTTCAATATTAGGACTTCATTTGTCTTCTAGGAGCATGACATAGTGCTTTCTTTCTCAATTGTCTCAAAAATAGTTTTGTAGTATAGGTATTATTTGATAAAATTCACCTGTAAGTTTCTATGGACCAGGAATGTTTCTCTTAGGTACTTGGGGGATTGCCTTTTCCTTTGATAGTTGGGGGTTACCAGATTCAAATGTAAGATTACTTTTCAGTGGAAATCTAAATCCTTGGAGGATTGTGTAGGTCTCAGTTAAGGTGGATAGCTCATTAGAGGACGGAGGAGTTCACCCCTTAGCAACCCTAACTTTATTTTTCTTTCAGAAGGAGCCCAAGGTACTATAAGTCTGGAGGACTATACAGATTTCCACAGACCTATTAAGATTCACTGGAGAGAGAAGGAGGGGCCACTTTCACCTTTCTGAGGCCCTCTGGGTCCTTTGTAGGGTTTTTATATTCTTTCTGAGGTTTTAAATAAAGATTGCTCCATCTCTGATATTGTTTGCTCATGAACTTGCTGAAGAATTGGGGGTCCTTTTTCTCATGTTATCAGAGCCTGACCGAAGACATGCCCTAATATTGCCAGGAATAATCCAGGTGAGTCCTACCTGGAGAGAGCCTCAGTGAGGACATAAGCCAAAGGGGGTCCGTGGTCTGTGCAAAATCACAGCCTGAGCTTTTGGGACACGGCTGTCAGACCAGTCTCTTTCTTGAATGGTCACGAATCTCCGTGGAGAGATCGTAAGGTTCTGGGGCCAGACGCAGTGAACTTTTCACTGGCTTTGGTTATTCTGATAATAAAATCCCAGTTAAAAGGAATGCCCTGGGCTGCTTGAATGGTTTTTCTGTTAATCTACAAACATGCCAGTGTTTTCTTTGTACAAAACTATTAACAAGAAACTTTTTTGTGGAAAATTTTACTAAAAGTATGCTAGGTTTTTGACCCTATTAGCGTGCCTGTGTGGAGGAAAGCTTTGACCGTACCCGTGTAGGGAATTCCAGTGTGGAGATTCCTTTCATTGGTACAGATTGGCGATTCACCTGTTATTTAGTCCGTATCGTGCTATAAAGTAGCCCTCAGAGATGAAGTGATTTTCCCACAATGATGTGGGAGCAAAGAACTGGAAACTGAGTAGATGGCCATCCACTGGGAGGACAGCTAGATAAACTGAGGCACAGGCATAGCTCTGAAAGAATCTAGAGAAACACGAGAAGACTGGCATGAAGGAAGGAAATGGAAGCATTTCTTAACTCCTACTATGCGCCAGACACTGTGCTAAATGCTTTGCAAAGATCATCTCATTTGGTCCTCACAACAACCCTGAGAGGGCGGTGCTGTTGTTCCCACTTCCCATTTGAGAAGATTGAGGCAAACAAAAGTGACTTGGCTGGCCTAAGGTCACACAGCTAATATCCGAGGTCAGATTTGAACTCGGGTCTCCCGGTTCTAATCCTGGCACCTACTGAATTCCTCGCTGCCAGCGACGCAGGATGGCCGAATGAGAGCGGAAGCAGGAAATTAATAGATGTGAAGTAAATGATTAAAAATCCTGAAAGGGCCCCTGACGCGCATTAACTGAGAAACTAATCAGGGCTGTGGAGAATACGGGGTGAAGCGGAGCCCTCGCCTGGGGCAGAAAGGTGGGGGACTGCCGGGGCAGAACGGCCTACACCTTGCCAGACACCCGCAGTGCATCAGGGAGGGGGATCTGCCCCGGAATCAGTGAAGGGAAGGGGCCCTTTGTGGCTCACGCCTCGTGGAAGGAGCCGAGGGTTCTCCTCCCCCCTCGCCATCGTTCTACGTCCCTGGGGTGGATTGTTGTTCTCGGGGATTTGCGAGGATATTTTCTCATGAGGTTTCTGCCATCTGCAAGCTTAAAAGGAACAGATGTCCTGCCTCAGCTAGGCTGGGCTGGGCCAGACCCGCAAGGCCATGGGAGCACAAGGGATCTCGGAGGGAGGCTGGCTGGGAGGAGGACCCCGCCGAGAGTGGGTTCATGCCCACCCTCAGGCCCAGGCCAGGGCTGCCTCCAGAAAATGCGTGTGGCCAAATGAGACGTTACCCAGAAAGCTCTCAGCACAGCGCCAGGCACATAGTAGGTGCCTAATAAACGCGCCTTCCCTTTCCTCCTCTCCCCAAGGGCAGAGCTCTGCACTGACGGCCAAATCCTGTGGAAGAAGGAAAGAGAAGGAGCTAAGTCAGGCCCCAGAGGAGCCAGACTCACAGAAGCTGAGGGCCAGAGGGGAGCTCACAGGGGCAGCTGGGTGGCTCAGGGGATGGAGAGCCGGGCTCATAGACGGAAGGTCCGGGGTTCAAATCTGGCCTCAGACACTTCCTAACTGGGGGAGACCCTGGGTAAGCCACTTAACCCCATGGCTGCCTTGGAACCCTACACAGTACTGATTCTAAAATGGAAGGTCCGGGGTTAAAAACAAGAAAACCAAAGCGGTCTGAAGCTCCTGCCCCGTGCCAGGCTCTGGGCTAAACCCCGGAGATACGAGGAAGCCAATGTCCCGCCCTCAGGAAGCTCCCAGGCCAACACGGTCTAATCCAAGCATTCCGGGGCCTTCCAGCCATCCTCGTGGGGCCCTTCGCTGTCCCGGCAGGCCCCTCCTTGTCAGCATCCTTCACGAATGGCGGAGCCCAGAATGGTCTTCGAACGTCGTGCCGCCATATTGAAGAAGGGCCGAGACCAGTTCTGAGTCCCTCCAGAGGGATAGCTGGCCGAGGAGAGAAGGACTCGGCCTCCATAGGCAGGGCTCTGGTCTATCGCCAAGGCAGCCGGGGAGAGCACAGAGCCCGAGAATGCCGAGTTCAAATCCTGCCTCAGCTACTAGCATGTGACCTTGAACAAGTCACTTGATTTCTAACTATTTCAGTTTCCTCATCTATAAAATGGGCATAATAATAGCTCCAACCTCCCAAGTTGTGAGAAATATTTGTGGTTAGGACTGCATTCGTGTCAGAGTGGATCCATCAGCAGACATTTATTCGGTATTTCCTACATGCCGGCCCTGTGCTAGGCTCCAGGGATACAAGGAAGGAAAATACAGTCTCTGGCCTCCAGGAGTTCGGGTTCAAATGGAAGGTTGTGTACGGAATTGGGGGGCAGTCTTGACCTTTGGTTAATGCCTCTGGGGCCCAGGAGCCGCCCCATCCCCTCCCCAAATTTACACACAGGTAAACTGAGGCCCAGATGTGTCCTGCTCAGTCACATGGCCGGTAAGTATCAGAGGGGCTGTTCTAATCCGGGCTGGTCAGTCCCATGACACTATACTGCCTTCCCGGTCCCAGCCTTCCTCTAGGCGGCAGCTTCCTGTCCTGTGAACTGAGCTGGTTGTGTGAGGATCACAGGATCCCGGAGACCAGCCTCTGCATTTTACAGATGGGGAACCTGAGTCCCGGGAGTCAGAGTGACTTGTATCAAGGACACGGGAAGGTCAGAGGCGGAGGGGGGGTGTTGAAGTTAGGTTTCCCGGCACGACCCGCTCCGGGACTCGGGGAGAGGAGGAGGCTGCCCCCTCGGCACCTCGGGAGACCAGCCCGTCAGATGTGGGCACAGCCGGGGCCAGAATGTCTGTGTTCCTGCTTCCTTGGGGCGGCTGAGAGGGAACAGATGGGAGTGACGAGGGATCCTCGGGCCAGGAAGGCCAGGGAGGAGCAGACAGGCCCTGAGGCAGAGACGAGAGCAGCACCTCCGGGCGCTCCTTGCCCTTCGCTGGCCCCCTGCTTCCCTCCTCCCTCAAAGGGATCTGGGAAAGGGCTGACAACACTGAACAGTAACGATTCCAGCTGATGCTCCCACACGGCGCTTGGAGATGAGCAAAGCCCTTGACGGATCTTGGCCCCTCTGAGCCTCCTGGTGACCCGTGAGGTCGGGGCTGACACTATCCTCGTTTTCTAGCAAACTGAGACTGGGGCAGAAAGTGGCTGAGGCAGGATCCGAACCCAGAGCTTCCTGGCGCAGGCCAACACGCCATCCCATTGCCCACTCTGCAAAGGTGCCTGTTATGGACCAAAGAAAGAAAACGGCTCTCCCTCAGTGCGTCTCTAGTCGCCAGTGTCTTCAGATGCTATGAGAGTTAACATCTAAGATGGCTCAGAAGGTCCTGTTTTCAAATCTGACCTCAGACACTTCCTATTTTATCCTGGACAAGTCACTTAGCCCCATTGTCTACCCTTACTGGTTTTCTGTCTGGAAATACACAGTATTAAGATGGAAGGGAGGGGGGGGAGCATCCAGGTGGCACAGGGGATAGAGCACTGGGGTTGGAGTCAGAAAGACTTATCTTCATGGGTTCAAATCTGGCCTCAGACATGTACTAGCTGGGTGACCCTGGGCAAGTCACTTCACCCTGTTTGCCTCCATTTCCTCATCTGTAAAATGAGTTGGAGAAGGAAATGGCCAACCAGTCCAGTGTTTCTGCCAAGAAAACCCCAAGTGGGGTCACAAAGAGGCCGACCGAAGAGCCCAGGAGTCCCACCTGGAATCATTGAAGCACAACAAACTCCTTCAAAAGGGCCCGAAGGGTTGCGGCTTCCTATCCACACGCCTTTTCTCAAGCAACGGGTACCAGTGACTCAGCCATCAAGGCGGGGATCCGAGGAATCTCTCCTGACTTCATGGATCATCTATTCCTTTGGGAACCGTTGAGTGGCACTGCGGAAGGCCACAAGGCGCAAAGCCACGAGAGGAAGCCGTCCTGCCCTCAAGGTGATTCCATTCTGCTGAGGAGACGGAGACGGAGACGGAGACGGAGACGGAGACGGAGACGGAGACGGAGACGGAGACGGAGACGGAGACGGAGACGAATGGATGGATGGATAGAGATAGAGAGAGATAGAGGTAGAGATACAGACAGACAGATTAGAGAGAGAGAGCAAGAGATGGATGGACAGACGGATGGATGGATAGAGATAGAGATAGACACAGATGAGAAAGAAATGGATGATGGATGGATGGAGATGGAGAGATAGAGGTAGAGACAGAGACAGATTAGAGAGGGAGCAAGAGATGGACGGATGTATGGATGGATATATAGAAACAGAGAGGCAGAGACAAACAGAAAAATGGATGGAGAGACAGATAGACGGATGGATGGAAAGATAGAGAAATGGATGGATGGATGGATGGATGGATGGATGGATGGATGGATGGATAGACAGACACAGATGAGAGACAGAGAGAGATGGATGATGGATGGATGGATGGATGGATGGATGGATGGATGGGCAGGCAGACAGGTAGGTAGCTACATAGGTCAGTGGGTAGATTGAGGGAGAGGGGGAGGGGGTAGATGGGTAGGTAGGAATATGTGTCTGTATTCAAAATAAATACGAGCCAAGTCTGGCGTGGGGGGAGGGGGGGAGCAGTGGTCCCAGCAGCTGAGGGCATCAGAAAGACCTCATATCGTAGGAGCTAAACTTTGATGGCCAGAAATAGGGTATGCTGGGCATGGAGCCGAGGGTCTGGGTTCCGCCGCTTTCTCTCCGTGACCTTCTAGAAGTCACCCACACCTGAGGATCAGTCTCTCTATCTGTAGAATGGAACCACAGATATTTGTCATCTTGCAGGCTCAGAGGGGAGAGCCCAGAAGGGGCTTCGAAGGTGCTGGTCGCTCCTCTGTTCTCAAGGGCAGAGTTTGATTGAAGGGCCGGGCAGAGGCCCTGGTGGGACCATCCTTGGCCCTGAAAGGCTGCCCGGCCTCCTTCGGCCTTCCTTCCTGCAGGTCTTGGTGCAGGCCCGGATGTCTGGGGCTCTGTGCCAGGCACCTGGCCTGGTAAGTGTGCCAGGGCTCAGTCCGTGATCCCTGACATGGGGCCAGGCATGTTCATGGAATTCTATCCCGATCCCTGGGGCTCTGTAACACGGCCTGACGGTGGCGGGGATTTGCTGACCTGGTTACCATGAATTCTGCTTGAGAAGAGAAATCCTGCAGGACAGATGTGTGGGGGCTGATCTGGCCTCGTGCTTAGGGCCTGACAGCTGCAGAGGGGAGCAGGGGGTGCAGGAGAGGGAGAAGGGGAAGGGCCCCGAGGAGGGGAAGCAGGCCGCTCTCTGGCCAGGCAGCTTCCCGTCCTCTGGACCTTCCTCTTTCCTCTCGAGCCCCTCTTGCTAATGGCCTCCCGGTGGGTTTCCTATTAGCTTATCAGAATGTCCTTTCCAGAGTGGACGGAGGGCGCAGTTTTGCTTTTGTCTCTGTGTCCCCAGGACCCAGCTCGATGCCAAGCGCATAGTAGGCATTTACTTGGCGCATATGCTGGCACCCACCCTTGGGCGTCTGCTGGTTTTACTGAACTGTTTTTTTTTTGTTTTCTATTTTTAATACTTTGCTACAGAGAATGGCTTTCTGAGGAATGGGAGGAAAAAGAAGAGCAGAGAGAAAGGGAAAGAGGGGAGGAGAGGAGAGGGAGAGGGAGGAGAAGAGAAAGAGAGGAAAAGGAGAGGAAGAGGGAGAGTTTGATATTTGGGAATCAGGGTGATATAAAAAGATTGATAAAGCCATCAAATAATAAATGTTTATTGAATGAATTAACTAATTGAGGAAATATGAAATCCTAATGCTAGGATTTGAACCCAGGTCCTGCCTTTCTTCAGGAATCTCTTCATTCCCTGATTTTGTACTCTTTTGTTATCAGTCAAGAAGCCTTTATTAAGTATCTGCTAAGGCAGGCCCTGCCTTCAAGGAGCTTCCAGTCTAACAAGGGAGACAACATGCAAATACATAGGAGCAAACTCTATACCGGATGAACAGGAATAATTCCAGAGGAAGCCAGAGAAGTCAGTGGTCAGCGCTGGGGGGGGGGGGGGGGGGGAGGGGGCACAGCTAGAGAACATGCCCAGTGCAGACATGGAGGATCTTGTTGGAGGAATAGCCAAGTGTGACCAGGGTTACTGGATTAAAGAATACATGTAAGGGAGTGAGGTGTAAGGATCCTGGAAATGTGGGAAAGGGTCAGGTGAGGTGGGGCTTTGAATGCCAGGAAAAGGAGGTTATATTTGCTCCTAGAGGCCATAGGGAGCCCCTGGAGTTTATAGAGGAGGGTGGGGTGGTGACATGATCACACCGAAGCTTTAGGAAAATCACTTTAGTGGCTGAATGGAGGATGGACTGGTCTGGGGAGAGCCTTGAGGCAGGCGGACCCCCTGGAAAAGACTAGGCAGGAGGTGATAGGCCAGGGCGGTGTCCGAGGTAAGGAGGGGCTTTGTTGTCCTGAGAGCAAGTTTTCATCTGGAGAGGATCCTGAAGGTCTTCTAGTCCAACCCTTTCATTTTACAGAAGAGAAAACTAGAGCGCAGAGAGTGAAAGGACCTTGGCAGGGTCTCGGAGCTGGCTTTGTGGCAGGTCTGGGCCTCGAAGCCAAACTCCAGTTCTCCATCCTGACTCTGACTAACAAAAATCTGGATTCGTGTTTCCAGCTCCCTTTCCAGACTTTCCCCAGGACTGACTACCTTATCTCTGTGGCTTCACTGGGCCCAACTCCATAATGTGGCAGGAACAAGGATGATCATTTTCATTTTATAGATGGAGAAACTGAGGTCCAGAGAGACCTACACTGATGCCCAGTGCAGTGGGTAGGGTTCAAAGATTAAAGAGAGAAGGAAGGAAATAAGTATGTATTTAACTCCTACCATACTGATCAGGGGTCGGCAACGTCTGGCTCTTTCGAGGGCCAGATCTGGCTCTTTCTGCAGGAGCCATCAAGTCCATTTTTTTTCAGGCACTGTTACAGGAGCGGCACTGTGAGCACTGCACGGCTCTCACGAAATTAGATTTTAAAAAATGTGGCGTTTATGGCTCTCACGGCCAAAAAGGTGGCCGACCCCTGAGATAGATCCTCAAAGCAACCCTGGGAGGAAGGTACTATTATTATCTCCAATTTCCAGTTGAGGAAACTGAGGCAAAAAGAGATTAAACAACCTGCCCAAGGTCACACAACCAGTAAGTATCTAAGGCAGGATTTGAGCTCAAGTCTTCCTGATGCCAGGCTCCACGACCCTGCTGCCTAGAAAGAGCAAATAAGTCTGGAGCAGAAGGGAAACTAGAGAGCAATATAGCTTCCTGGGTCTACTGAGGGTCCCACCATATCTCAGAAAAGGAAGGGCCCCCACTAAAGGCAAGAAGAAATCAATTCTCCTGTGCTCCAGGGGATCATCCAGCCTCCTCTCGAGATATCAAATGTGACCTCAGGAACGGGAAACCAGTTAGCCTCCCCGCTTCCTTCCTTTAAAGCCTCAAAGCTCAAGTCAAGAGATCATCAATTTATTAAAAAAAACAAAAGCAAACCTAAACATTGGAGCTGCCCCCTCGCTCTCCCTGGAGCCTCCTGAGCTGTGGATCCGGGATTCCTAGACTAGCAGGGACTGTCCTTATCATAAGTTTATAAATTTAGATCTAGAGGATACCTTGGAGACCACAATCTCAATTTTACAGTGAGAAAACGATGGGTCCAAGAGGAGAAAGGACTTAAGGCAGGATTCAAACTTGGGGCTTCTTGACTCCAGGACTCTCTTTCCACTGTACCGTCACCTCTTTCTGCATGGCCTGGAGGCCACCGTGCTTGGCCCTCCCAGACAAAGCTCCTTTTAGCCTTTCCTGGTCTCTTCTGCCATTGCGTGAAGGGATTGAGGACTTTGTTGGTTTGGAGGTATCAGTCCTAGAAGCCAATGAAGGTGGAGGAAGGGAGAGGAGGATAATGGGAATTCCCCTTCCCTTGGGGTCATTTTGAGGCCTTTGCCTAACCCCAAAGAGCCTATTGGCTTCAGCAAGAGCTGGGTTAGACGCATTCTTCTGTTTGCCGTTTAATTTTTTGTTTCGATTAATGCAGCTCATGGATTTTCTCTCCCTCCCATCCTCCTGTGGGGGTGGGGGCTGGAATGGAAAAGGAAAGCCAAATCCTTGTATCCGAAAGGCTGGTGAAGCAAAACAAACTCCAGTGTTGACCATGCCCTCAAATGGGCTTCTCCATGGTACTCGGAGCCTGTGCTATCTGTCCACAGGTAGGCAGGCACGTAAGCAGCAGCAGTCCTTGGAGTCAGGGCTATTGTCCCAGTACAAACATCGGACTGGAACTCCAAGTCGCCTGCCCAGGCAGCCTCTGCCTCCTCTGGACAGCTCTGATTATTGGGAAGATTTGCTTTGCTTGGAACTCAAATCTGCCTCTCTTCATCTATCCAAAGAAGGCAACGCGATGGCATCTTTACAACGGGAACGGGGAAGGGGGCTCTCAGGCCGGCCCTCTGGGGCCGAGGAGAAGAAGTCTAATCCCCCTTCCCTAGGACAGGCCTTCCAGTGCTTGAAGCAGTAACCGTGTCCCCCTCCTGAGCTTTCTGTTCTCCGGGTTAAACATTCCCAGTTCCTTTCATCGATTTTCAGAAAGCCTGAATCTGCTGCAGCCTTTCCGCTGGCCTGGTCACTTTCCTCTGGATCCAACCGAGTTTGTCAATTCCTGGACACTTGGGAGGCCCAGAACTGAGCACGGCGGCCCGGTGGGGATCCTGAGGCCTTGTTACTTCCTGACTATGCTGTGTGAATGCATGAATGAACGAATGAACGGACACCCTGGCTGTGTGGAAAACAGCTTTCATTGATCACACGGCTTGTAGGAAAACACAGCTATTGAGTGAAGGGAATTCCATTTGCAACAATTTCTAGATCCTTTACCAGCCCAAGCTTGGGTAGGAGACGCCTCCTTCCCGCTCCCAGCCCCGGCAGTAGATGAAGGGTAGCATTGGCGAAGGCAGAAGAAACTGCCTTGGTGGGCGGACATTCCTGATTGCAGGCCCCAGACCTGGGATGGGGGGAGGCCCAGCAAGGGCGGGTAGAACCTAGCTCAGGTGGCAGTGAGACTGGAGAGGGGATCTGGTTCCCAGTGACAAAGGGCCAGTGAGGTAGGGCAGGTGAATAAAACATGAGAGGGGCCTGGTGTTGGGTTGGGCCTGAGGCATATTGACCTCATTCTGTCCAGCACAGAGGACCCAGAACCTAGGCTGGTGAGAGGGGCTGGGCATGGAGGGCCAAGTACCTTGGCCTTAGTAGGGGAGACAATGGGAGGATGGGGAAGGATCGGGGAGCCTCAAAAGGGAAGGGGCTGGATGTGGATTGTGGGAAGCAAAGAGAGATCTGTGAACATGGGGTTAGGAACCTGAGGAAGGAGGAGGTAAAAGGCTAAGCACAGGGGCAGCCAGGGGCAGCCAGGGGCTGTTGGGCCCATGTTAAGGCCAACTGCTGGTTGGAACTGTGACATACTCTCAGGGTAGGACCGAGTTCTGCCCATGTGGTCCTTCCTTCTAGGCCACAGGGAGGGCCAGGGGGAGCCCCATCATTGCTCCTGTCCTTCTTCTCCTTCCTCTCCTAACCCCATCCAAGAGTCATCCCTTCTCCCTTCCCAGAGGCCTATGCTCTTGTGTCTAGGGCTCAGAATCTGTAAACTAAGCAGAGTAGGGGTCAAAGAACTGGGCAGGATTCCGGTCCCCTGGAAGTCTTGCCGGAGGCTCAGGAAGTTGGTGGAGGAGGACTCTGAAGAGTTTCTGAAGGGGCTCAGATCAGGTGGGAAAAGATAGATAAAGAGACTGTAAGGGCTTCCCTTCCCAGGCTCCAGCATCAGGCATATCCTAGAACCTGAGGGGACAATGAACAATGCAGGGGGGGACAGCAAGACTGAGAGGCAAGAAGGAGCAGAGAGCCACGTGGGTGAGGCGGTGGGCAAAGAGCGGGGCTGGGGGCCACTGAAAGCACCTTCCTTTTCGTGGAGGCCCTCAGAGGACCGAAGGCCAAGAGAAGCATTGCCTCCAGAGCCCACCCCGGCCCAGGGAACCCATGGCCCAAACTCGGGACAATCACTCAACGGCTCCTCAGGAAGACCCCGGGCCCAGCAGGGCACCGACCAGCCAGGGACCCCAGGAACCAGGGACGAAAGGAACACCAGATGCCAGCACCTCGGTCCATCCTCCAGAGCTCAGGCTCCAGGACTCCGAAGAGCTCGCCGCCCAGATTGAGGCTGCTTATGGGCCGGTAAGGAGGGAAGGGAAGGCTCATGTCTGAAGGGGAGCCCACTCTTGGGAGCCCTCCGTGATGGAGGCCAGAAATGGCTGAGGGCTGTCAGGGATGGGGATCCCTTCTCTTCGCCACGTTGCCCAAGTCCTCAGGAAGTCCTCCCTTGCTGGGGAAGAGGGGAGAGTTCTAGGCTCTCTGCCAGTTCCAGGCCAAGGAAGAGATGATGGGAGCAGGGGTTCCTGGCCCTCCATTGCAGGAAACCCTCCTTGTTAGTGCTTCCCAGCCTCCAGATTGTCCCTCTCCCTCCCCAACCATGCCAGGGCACGGCTGTCCACTGGGGACGCAGCCCCCAGCTCTGGGGAAGACTTAAATCTCAATAGATTGTGGAGAGATTAAGGATGAGAATGGGTAAGGGGGGAGGGAACTCCAGAGGAGGGAGCCATAGGGACCCCCGGCAGGGAGGGGGCACAGAGTGAGCAGAGGCTCCCCGGGGACCCCAGCCTGCTCCCCCAGGGCTGCCTTGCCCCCATCCTCTTGAAGACAGAGATAATCCTAGGATTAGGGCCCCGGCCCCTGTGCTGGGGCCTGTTGCCGCCCACCTGCCCCCAATCTTTCCAAACAAAACCCTGGGAAAATCTCCTAAAGCGCTCACAACCCGGGAGCTGGGGACACCAGAGGGAACAAGCCGAGTTCGCTGGACCCAACTGGCCTGGGGCCAGGCTGGCCTGGCCTCGGCTAGATCCCCCCAGCTCACCTACCTCTTCTCGGGACCCCCGGGGCCTGGCATGGTCCTGGGGCTCATGGGAAATTGTGCCAAACGCCCCAGGCGCAGGGCGCTCAAGGTATGGGAGAAGGGGCTGTGGAGGGAGGGCCAGGCTGAGGGGATGAAGATGAGCTGGGCACTGGACCGCAGGGTCAGGAGAGGCTCTCGGGCAGGGGGCACAGGGCAGCAGGTGCTGTGCTGCAGGCAGAGGTGTATGAGGAAGGCTGCTTGTGGGACATGCCAGGCAGACTGAGGTGCCCTCCGGAGAGAGGCCCATTGGGGGCACGACAATAAAGTCAAGGCCCTCCCTTCTGGGGCTGATAATCTATATTCTAAGGTCCTTTCTGGCTGTGGCGTTCGGTTCTGGGTTCTAAGTACCCTTCCTGCTCTGATATTCTGTTTTCTATGGTCTAAGACGTTTTCCGTGTTCTAAGGTCGTTTCCAGCTTTGCTGTTTTGTGTCCTGTAGAACCCTGAATGCCCACGGGGCAAGACTGGTACACCTGTAAATGAATGTCCCCATTCTCCCCCCAGACTGTGGTAAAGCCCTCTCCCCGCTTCACTCCCTCCTCCCCGGGCCCGGCTTTTCCAGGGTAGAGAGCGAATGCCCCTGGCCTCCCACCCTATGCCCATCAGATGCCCAGGCTTCCTCTGGCTGCTCCAGGCTCTCCCTGGTTGGCATTTGATGAAGAGCTGGTCTTCCTTCCCCTGCTAGGAAACATTTACAAATATTC
Source organism: Gracilinanus agilis (assembly GCF_016433145.1). Lineage (NCBI taxonomy): Eukaryota > Metazoa > Chordata > Mammalia > Didelphimorphia > Didelphidae > Gracilinanus > Gracilinanus agilis. The sequence continues at coordinate 291,643,611 of NC_058135.1, read as the reverse complement.
CAGGGCTAAACAGAGTACTGATGCCCAGCCTCAGGGACAGGCCAGGACAGGCTCCATTTCTGGGCACCCAGGGCCAGCCCAGTGTCTCCCAGATCACATCTTACAGGCTTCTGCCCATTCCAGCTCAGTGTGGGGCCAAGCCAGCCCCTGACGCAGGCCTCCCCCAGACCCTCTCCTTCCCTGCTTTGCCATAGGACCACTGGCCCCGGCTGGGGTCCCCTGGGGGCTTCTGCCCCAGCACAGTCTCCGAGGAGCAGGGAGTGGCTTCTGAGTCACAGGCTCAAGCCTATTCAGTGCTTAACCGCCTGGTGGGCCCAGCCTGTATCTTCCTCCGGCCCAGCATCGCAGCCACCCAGATCGTATGTACTTCCTGCCACTCCTGGCCTGCCACACGACCACCCACTTTGTCCTCTGGTCTGCCCCTGCTCTCCCTCTAGCCCTGGGTCTCCCCCGGGGACTTCTCCCTGCCTGATATTTCCTCTCTGATCACTGCCACCAGCCCAGGACTCTAGCCTAGGCTCGAGCCTCTGGTAGGACCAAAGGGGGGCACCGAGAGATGCTGGGCGCGGAGGGAAGAGGCAGCTAGGAGACCCTTGGAGGCTCGGACTTAGATGTAATGAAACATTTGCCAAAATGAATGAGATTTGTTGGAGATCTGAGGAAAGAGAAGCCCAGGAAGCCCATGATGCCACAAGACTTGAGCTCTCAGAGGAGAGAGAAGTGAAGAAGGGGGAACCGGGAAGGAGGGAGTAACGTTTGGGAAAGGGGGTTCCCCTGGAGCAGAAGGACTTATGGGAAGCTCCAGCAATCTGTCCCCCTCCCCAGCTGCCTTCCCGATTCCCCCCGGGGCCTCAAGGGAGTCAGAATAGCCCAAGGTTCAGGCTCAGCCCCCTGAAACGCAGCACGAGAGCTCAGACAAAGGGTGTCTGTGGCAGTGCCCAGGAGGCCATCAGAGAGAAGGGTCTGAGCACGAGGGAGGGCAAAGGGTGGGAAGGGGGAACGGGAAAGAAAGATGAAGGGCAGTGGCCTGGGGGAACCACTGGCCTGTAACCCGGCTCTGTCTCCCCCTCAGGACAGAGAGCTTCGCCCAGAAGAGATAGAAGGTAAAACGGATCAAAGTGGCCCGGCGTCCTCCCACACTCCTCTTGGCCACCTCCATCCCTCCCACCTCAGGCCTCTTATTCCTTTAAGCTTTCCCTGTCCCCGTTTCAGTCCTAGTTCTTACACCCAGAATTCTTGTAAGTTGGGGTTTGGAGCTGGGTGGGGGAGGAGAGGGGGGCAGACGGGCTGTGGGGTGGGGGCCAGAGGGAGGGACCTGAAGGCCACCGGGGCTGAGGAGGAGGAATCGGAGCCCTCTCTGGAGGATCGCTGTAGGGAGCAAAGGTGGGGTGGGGGGCAGATGCCAGCCGGAGGGGATGTGGGAGAGGGACGGGAGCGGGTGGACACTCACACGGTCCCTCTCCTAGAGCTACAGACCGCTTTCCAGGAGTTTGACCGGGACCGAGATGGCTACATCGGCTACCGCGAGCTGGGGGCCTGCATGCGCACTCTGGGCTACATGCCCACCGAGATGGAGCTCATCGAGATCTCGCAGCAGATCAGTAAGGCCTGAGCCCTGACCCAGTACCCTCAGGCGGCCCCCTCCTTGCTGCAGGGACACCCAAGACTCCCTTGAAAGGTCCACCTTTCAACTTTCCTCCCAGGTGGAGAGGGTGCCCACCCAAGCAGGCACACAAACGTGCCCTGGACGTGGAGTGGCCGAGGGACTTGCCCCAAAGAGCCTGCGGGGGTCAGACACCCACGAGGTGGCACGGTAGACAGGGCACGGGGCCTGCAGGGAGACAGGTTCAAATCCCGCCTCAGACACTTCCTAGCTCTTCGCGGCTATCTGCCAAATAAGAACAGCAGCCCCAGCTCTCGGGGCTGCTGTGAGGAGGAAGCGAGACTCGTGAAGTGCTTGGTGCAGTCCCAGCATTCCGGCCTTCGAAGCCGGCCCTCTCCCCAGGCAGCGTCTCAGCACCAATTAGAAACCCCAGATTCATTCACAGTCACAGTCCCCCAGCAGGCCCTCATTCAGTCAGTCAGAACCTCCCCTCCGTGTGCCAGGCTGCCAGCTCGGGCGCACGCCGTCTCGACGGGCCGATGTCCCAGACGACTCCGTCTGCATGGGCAGAGGGAGTTGGCTCTCACGGGAAGTTCCCACACCCAGGAAATCACAGATGAGGAGAAATAAGGGGGCCAGGCTCCATGCATACGAGGACCAGAGGGGAAGGCCGCCTCGCCCTCCACCCGCCTCCATTGTGCTCGGGTGGGGAGAAAAGACTGGCCAGGGCGGTCTGAAGTTCTACGTATGGAGAGGGACTAGCAGCCAGGGACATGCCGAAGGGCCCTGCTGGGTAGTGAGCCCTGAGCAGAGCCTCAAGAAGAGGTGCCAGGCCTGGGGGAGCAGCCCTTCCAAATGCCCCAGCCAGGGGCTTTGTTTTCTTTCTGGAGGGGCCCAGAACGGAGGTCTCTGGGGAGGGCAGAGCGAGGAGAAGGTTTATTTAGGTTGCGGCGGGGAGCCGGGCCTCAGCTCTCTCGTTGCCTTGGATGCCAGGTGGCGGGAAGGTGGATTTTGAGGACTTTGTGGAGCTGATGGGCCCCAAGATGCTGGCAGAGACTGCGGACATGATTGGAGTCAGGGAGCTGCGGGATGCCTTTCGGGAGGTGAGGCCAGGCAGCCATGGGAGCACGGGGGGCGGAGATGAAGAGGAGGGGGCTCGGGGTCCCTGGGCCTGGGCCAGGCATGACCCAGGGTGGGGGCTGCTCAGGAGGGGTCGACTCCATGGCTGAGGACATTCCTTTGGCGGGGGGCTCCCCAGTTTGACACCAATGGAGATGGCCAAATCAGCTTGGGGGAGCTACGTGCAGCCCTGAAGGCCCTGTTGGGAGAGCGGCTCAGCCAGCGGGAGGTGGACGAGATCCTGCACGACATTGACCTCAATGGGGATGGACTCGTTGACTTTGAAGGTACCACCTGGGCCAGGATGCCCCTCCTTCCCTTTGCAGGAATCCCCTAGAAAAGCTGCCCCCCCAAACGACTGGCAGGAACCTCAAAGTCCACCTAGGCTGAGTCCCTTACTGTGGACATGGGGAACCCAACGCCCAAAGAGCAGGAAAGGACTCAGCCAAGGTCACCAAAGTCAGTTCCAGAGCCCAAGTCTCTACATCAGCGGTTCCCAAACGTTTTTGGCCTCCCGTCCCCTTTCCAGAAAAAAATATAACTCAGCCCCCTGGAAATTAATTTTTTTTTAAATTTTAATAGCAATGAATAGGAAAGATAAAGGCACCTGTGGCCATCACTGCTCCCCTGGATCGCTGCAGCACCCACCAGGGGGCGGTGGCACCCACTTTGGGAATCGCTGCTCTACATTCTTCTCCTCCCTCCTAACCCCAAAGTTGGGCTGGTTCCAGCCTAGTCTGGCAGGTATAAGCTAGGTCCAGATGAGACGTGGGTGTCCAGTTCGTTGTGAGACCCTTCAGATCAGAGCTGGATTTAGATCAGCCCCAGAACCTCCCCAACTGAGGGCCCTGCCCCTACAGAGTTTGTACGGATGATGTCCCGCTGACCTGACCTGCTGGCCCGCTGACAAGGAGACCAGAGAGCAGCAGCTCTAGCACTGGGATGCCCGCTCGGCCATCAGCCCTAGGAACTCTGCCATCCCACTTCTGGGGTGCCCATCCAGAAGCCTCGTCTCCCCTACCATTACTCCCACTCAGCCTGCGGTACCCCTTTGCCTCCTTGTTCCCTTCACTTAAGCGACCAGTGAGCTTCCCCGATTTCTCCCTCTCTAACCTCTAGTCCCTCTCCATTCCCCAACAAGGCTTCTCCCAGAGTCACCCTGCCCCCGAGGGCCCGTGTGTTGTCCCTCCCTAGCCCTGTCCTTCTCCTTAGTGATAATAAAGTTTCTGGACGTCTGACCACATGGGACTTTCGCCCCTTCTTTGGAGAATGAATGCTTAAGGCTTCAGCTGGGAAAAACCCGAGTGAGGCCAAGAATGAAACAACCCGTTACCTTCTAAGAATTGGCACCTGTGGCGATTTCAAGGCAAATGGTATGAGCGAGGCAATTTGGAGCTAAGTGGCTTGCCCAGGAAGTGTATGAGGCTACATTTGAACTCAAGACCTCCCATTTCCAGGCCTGGCTCTCTCTCCACTCAGCCACCTAGCTGCTCCCAAAACGGTGATCTTTAACAAATGTTCCTTGCACTGACTCTACCCCTTCTTGAGCTACTTTTACCCAACCAGCCTCTGGTTGCCCCAAATCTAGAACCGTTGGGCACCTGATAGATGGAGATGGAGCCTCCATCCTGTCTTTGGGATCCAGCTCAAGGGAGATGCCCCTTTGGCTCTGACCTTCACAAGTTCAAAATCAAATATGGATGCCATTACAATTGCCCCTTGTTTATGGGGCGGAATGTAGTGCCCTCGTGTAAGTGAATTTATTCATCACCTACTGTGGGCAAAGCACTGTCCGTGCTGGCCACTGGCAGGGACACGAAGAATCGGGAAGCTCAGGGCCCTGTCCTTGGAGGAGTTAGACTCCTGTTATAGAGACTAGGCCACAAGGTAAGACATCCTCAAGACGGTGACTCCAGAAAACGTGGCCTTGGCTGGAAGCCATCCCTCCCCACCATTTCATTTATGATGTGGCCCCAAAGTTCAGCGCTAAAGCAGGAGGTGCCAGTGCTGGCTAGGACAGGTCTTAGCATCCGTCATTCTAGAAAATCCCAATTAATCCTTAATCTTCCCTAATTAGGAGATTTCTCCAATCTGCCTTTCAGGCAGTATGTAAGTGCCACGGGGAATTAAATGGGCTGAAGCTTCTCTCCAATTTCTCCAGGACCTCCCAATCATTTCTCCCTCCAAGTGCGAATTCAGGCCATGAAGGACATTCAGACAGACCCAAGTTGTGCTCAGGAAAAGGGCAAAGTCCACCTCTAAATTGTTCAATCCCCGGGGCTGCTGGGAGGCTCAGTAGATCGAGAGCCACACCTAGTGATGGGAGGTCCTGGGTTCAAATGTGAATTCAGATACTTTCTAGCTGTATGACGCTGGGCCAGTCATTTGACTCCCACTGCTTACCCCTTGCTGCTCTTCTGCCTTGGAACTAATACACAGTATGGTTTCTAAGACCAAAAGTAAGGATTATTGTCATTTTTTTCAAAATTATTTGTTCCCCAAAAGGGCAGAGGAAGGGCACAGGGTAGTTATTTTTGTCTCCTGGTTCTCTGGGCCTGAGATCATTATTTTCCCCTCTATAATCACCCACCCAGATGCTTCTCTCTCCAAGATCTCCCTGTCCAAAGAGAAGCTAAGCAAAATCCAGAGCCTTGAAGAAGGCAGTAAGCTGGAAAGATTCCTGGGAGCTCTCAGATCTTCAGAACTGGAAGGGACTCCAGAGTTCATCTAATGCACTTTCTTTTTTCCTGGTGGGGGACTCGAGCCCCAAAGAGGGGAAATGATTTGTCCAAGGTCACTAAGGCTAAATTAGGGAGAAGTGAGACAGGAAGTTGGGAATCTTGACTCCCAGGTCTCCAGTGCTTCCACTAGGCCAAGCTGTACAAGTGGGAAGTAATGAAAACTTAGAAATAGGAGGAAATTCTGAGGAAGGGGAGAAGCTTCAAAGAAAACTCCAGGGGGACACAAGAGGGAATCCATGTGTCCTTCCCCAGGAACTGGGTGGTCTGAACTCCTCCACACACAGACGCAGAAGCCTCCCTCCAAGACTCCAATCTGATTGGATCTGACAAACTTTCATTAAACGTCTCCCTTGCCTCAGGAAGGCTAGGCTCCCTGGGTGGGAGAACCCTGCCTTCTACCTGCCCCCCTACATCAGTGGGAAGCTGATCCCCACTGTCTAGGAAAAAAAAGGAACCAGATGCCATTGTTAAAGTTATTAATCCTCCTAAAGCTCACAGTGGCGGGGAGGGGAAGTGGAGCTCTTGGGGGTGGGTGGAGAGCCTGTATGCCTCCCAATCGAGAAGCTGATTTCTTTGGGACTGTGTGTCCTTCCTTACTTTTGCCAGAGCCCTTTTCTTCTTTTTTCTTTCTTCCTTCTTCTTCTTCCTTCTTCTTCTCCTCCTTCTCTTCCTCCTTCTCCTTCCTCTTCCTCCTCCTCCTTCTTATTTAACTCCTTACCTTCCATCTTAGAATAAAAATATGTATATTTGTTCCAAGGCAGAAATGCAGTAAGGGCTGGGCAATGGAGGTTAAGTGACTTGTGCAGGGTCACAAAGGTAGGAAGCATCTGAGGCCAGATTTGTACCAGGGACCTCTGGTCTCTGGGCCTGGCTCTCAATCCACTGAGCCACCTAAAGTCCTTTTCTACCCCACTGCTGTTCCACACTTCAATCTAGTCCTCCAGAGACCCTGCTTGTGAGAAGCTAATTTCCTCAGCTCCAATTCCCACCCTGAGAACACACATCTGCATTTCTATGGGTTCCCTTAACCCACAGAACTGAGACCTAATCAGCACTAACAGTGCCTCTGGAGAAGGACTAGCAACAGGCTGCCCTTCTGTTCAATCAATCAAACAAGCAAGTAAGCATTAATAAATGCCTGCAATGTGTGAATAAGTCCTGGGGATACCAGAAAAGGCCCAGCCCTTAAAGAGCTCATGTGCAAATGGGAGACACGATATGATATGGAAGTGCCTCGGTCCATACAAAGTTTATAGAGTGAATGATCTTAGAAGGTGGTGGGGAGAAGGGGACCAGGACAAGTTTCCGGTAAAAAATGAGACTCGAGCAGTCTCAAAGGAAGCCAGGAGAGATGGAGGGGCAAGAGAAGAGAGAGCATGCAGCAAAGGAAGTTCATGGTCTCAGAGGGAGGAAGAAAGGGCAAGGAGGCCAACATGAGTGGATCAGAAGAGTTTGCAGAGGAAATTAAAGCACAAAAAGACCAGAAAGGTAGCAAGAGGCAAGGTGGTTTTTATGTTAATTAGGTTATATTGGAGAAACAATTTTTGACGATTGTATTTTTGACATTAGTTTTCTGACATTTTAGGATCCTGATCTTCTTCCTCCCTCCCTTCCCTCCCTTCCCAAAGGAGGTAAATAGCCTGATATAGGTTATACTAGTGCTTTCAGGCAATACATAATTTCCATATTGCTCACATTGTGACAGAAGACACATAGCACACATACGATAAAAAGCTCACAGGAGCAGCTGGGTGATTCAGTGGATTGAGAACCAGGCAAATCTAGCCTCAGGCACTGCCTAGCTATGTGACCCTGGGCAAGTCACTTAACCCCCATTGCCTAGTCCTTACCACTCTTTTGCCTTGGAACTGATACTTAGTATTGATTCCAAGATGGAAGGTGAGAGTTAAAAAATAAAAATAAAAATAAATAAAACTCAGATGGAAATTGAATGGAAGACAGAATGCTTTGATCTGTGATCAGATTCCAACAGTTCCTTCTTTGGCCGTGGATAGCATTTTCATCATGAGTCCCTTGTGGTTACCTTGGAAACTTGCTTTGCTGATAATGGTTTAGTCCTTTACAGCTGATCACTGCACAATATTTCTGTTACCGCATACACTGTGCTCCTGGTTCTGCTCACTTCACTCTGCATCGGTTCATAGAAGTCTTTCCAGGCTTGTCTGAACTCTCCCTATTCGTCATTTCTTAGAGCACGATAGTACTGCATTCCAATCATACACCACAACTCATTCAGCCACTCCCTAATTGATGGACACGTGCTCAGTTGCCACTTCTTGGCCCCTACAAGAAGAGCTGCTAAAAATATGTGTGTACAGGTAGGGCCTTTTTCTCCTATCCCATCTCTTTGGGATCTAAACCCAGGAGGGGGCAAGGTTTTTAGAAAAGGTTTTACATGTCAAACAGAAGATTTCGTATTTGATCTTAGAAGTCCCAGGAAGCTACTAGTTTATTGAGTGGAAGATTGCCTAGGTAGGGTCTGCACTTTGGGAAAGTGACTTGGGCAGCTGAGTCTCAGAGTCTGGAGTGGTGAGATGCCTGAAGCAAACCAACGGAAGGCTATGGTAACTGTCCAGGCCAGAGGTGGTCTGAGTGAGAAGGGAACATAGAGAAAAGACAGTGTGAAGGCAGAACTGGAAGCTGAGGGAGAGCAAGGAGCCACGCTTGAGAGTCCAGTCAATGGGAGAATGATGGTGCCCTCCACATGAATAAGAAAAGCTGGGAAAATGGGGAGGTTGGGAGGGAAAGACGAGCTTGTTTTGGATGTGCCAAGTTTGAGATGTCACAGGCACAAGATGTCCAAAGGGCAGTTGGGGATGTGTAACTGAGCTCAGGAGGGAGACTAGGGCTGGATATATTTATCTGAAAATCATCTGTAGAGGGAAATTGGCTACACCTGAAGCTTTGACAGTTCATAAGATCACCAAGCGAGACAGTGTTATAGAGGGAAGAGGGCTCAGGATAGTCTTTGGGGGCACACACGGTGACTTGGATGAAGATATAGCAAAAAGACTTAGAAGGCAGGAGGAGAACCAGGAGAGTATCCGGAAGATTAGTGCTTAATAAGTGCTTGTTAATTGACAAGGGGAGGCAGGTGGTGTTGCTTTAGTAGATAAGGGGAGTTACTTAAGCTGGGGAAAATTGGCAGAGAAGACTCCTGGGATGGTAAGAACGAAGGTCTCTAATGGGAGGAAGGATGGGTCTCCTGGGGGAAGGTCACTTGAAGGAGGATGGGGCCAGTGTGCTGAAGTGGAATGAAGCCGGTCAAAATGGATAAAAGGGAGGTCTCCTGGGAGAAAGATGGGGGAATAAGGAGGGACTCCTGGCGGGTAGGGTGGAGGAGGAGGATGAGAAGGTATCACCTGGGGGAAAAAAGAGGGGTAATCTCCTAAGAAGGAAAAGAAGGGGAGACCTCCTGGGGAGGGGCAAGAATCAGGTCTCCTGGAATCCCGGCGGGATCAAGGAAAGGGGCTTCCGAAAGGGAACAAAGGGAGTCTCCTGGGGACCATGAGGAGGGGAGGCTCCTGGAGCGGTCTCCTGTGGGAGATGGGAAAAGTAGGGGTTCCTAAGACAGGGAGTCTCCTATAGGTGGAGGCTTATGGAATAAATCAGGAGGGGCATTTCCTAGGGGAATTAGCGAGGAGGAACCTTTGGAAGAGAGCAAGAAGAGTCTCCAGAGAAGAGCAACGAGTCTCGGGGCAAAGGAGTGCGGTAGGGCGGGGCCGGTTACCACGGAAACGGGGCGGGGCTAGAGGGCGTGCGGATCGACGGGCGTGGCCACGTGCGGTGACGTTTCTGCGTCGGGGCGGGTCGCGCGCTGACGTCACAGCCTCGCGCCCAGTGGTGTCCGAAGAGGGAGAGCGGCGGCGCGCGTCTCCGGCGACTCCGGCGGCGGCCCCAAAGCGCTAGGAAGCTCAGCCCCGGGGGCGGCGCGGGTAGCGGCGCGAGCTCGTTGAAGAAGGCGCGAGCAGCCCAGCATAGCTGGGCGGGAGAAGGGCGCGTGCGGCTGAGCCTCGCCGAGGGGACCCTTCAGCGCTAGCCGAGGCGGCCGACACCGGAGACTCCTTTCCCGGTGCCAGCCGCCCCGCCCTCCTGTCTCCTGAGCCAATCGGGCTTGGAGCGCGCTAGCCTGCCTCCCTGAACCCGCCAATTGCAGGCGTCGTCTTCCGCCCGCCAATCACGGCCAGACAGGTGCGAAGCCCGACGCGACGGGGGCCAATCCTCAGCAGGTCCGGGCCGGGACTCTAAGCCAATGAGAAGGCGCTCTGGGAGCGTCGAGTGACGTGCGCCCCCGCCAATCGGAAGTGCGAGCCTCTGGCTCTTCCTGGCGGCGCACCTATCAGGGCGCGCGCTCCGTGGCGGCTAGGCCAATCCGGAGGAGAATCGCTTAGTCTCTCCCCTCCCGAAGAGTTGGGAATGTCCTACAAACCCATAGCTCCAGCGCCCACCAGCACAACCGGCTCCAGCACGCCAGGGCCCGGAACCCCCATCCCTTCAGGTGAGGCAGCGGCCAGACCGGGGGAGCAGGATGGGAGGCTCCAGGGGCCCCGAAAGGACGGAGGGATGCTTAGGGGAGGGGGCGAAATCGGAGCTGGACGAGTCGGACCCTCGGGGTTCTGAGCTCAGTGTTCAAGAGGACCCCTCTAGCTCCGACGTGCCATGTTCCAGCCCCCAGGTCCATCCCTGTCGTGCTTCCTTGTAGGTTTTAAGACCCTGAGGTGTGACTTATGTGCTCTAAGTCTGATGCCTCGAAACTCAGATTTGCCACATTCTAGTTATGAGCTCCGCCAGCTTAGGCTTGCCGCGTTCTAAGTTCCAAGCCTTCCGAGGCCCCCGGCTTGTTCTGATGCCCCCAGATGAAGACTTGTCGTGTTCTAGGTTCTGTACTCCCCCAGCTCTGGCATGCCATAAGGCCTCCCCCCTTCACATGCATCGTCCAAGACCTCAGCCTCATCTGACCTAATATTCTAGGTTCGAATACCTCCTAGTGCCATGTTTAGGTTCTGAGGCCCCTCCCAACTCTCCATTCTCTATTCTTAGGCCCCTCTGGGCTCTGACATTCTATATTCTCTGGCCAGAGCCACAGAACATCTTGGACCATAAACCACTAGTTCTAATGATTCCTAGTTCTTTGGGCTGCAGCTCAGAGAGAATTGAGATGAGGCCTTTCAGGGGAGCAGGAGGAAGAGGAAAAGGGCAGTTGGTGCAAAGCAGTAGGAACCCTCATGAGAGGTGATTTGGGGTTCCATAACTGGAGAGGAGAAGCCACATGCCTAGTAGTTCAGCCCCTTTCTTTGTGAGGTGGAGCACTATGGGGGTGAATGCGGGATGAACCGATCTTTGTCATTTGGGAAGGCCTTTAGAATCTGGCAGATCCAGACACCAGCCTAAGGTCAAAATAAAATGTGTCAGTAGTCAGTCAGCATGCATTTCTAAGGGGCAGCCAAGCACTGTGCTGGGTGTTGGGGACCCAAAAGTAGACGGAACAGTCCTGGGTCTTTGGAGCTTCCATTCCGATGGGAGAGAGAATTTGCAAACAGCTAAGTACCCTCCAGATGCATGCAGGGAACATTGGGGGTATTGGCAGGGGTGTTTGGGGGTGTCTAATTCAGAGTTCGACTCCAGGGGGAAGAAGGGGCTACCCAGCTGCTTGGGGGGTTGGGGACCAGTGCCACCACATAACCAACAGCCTCCTTCCCCATCCTTTGCAGCCACGAGTGTCCCATCCCCCTCGGGCTCAGTGCCTGGAGCCGCTGCCCCCTTCCGCCCCCTCTTCAATGACTTTGGGCCGCCTTCCATGGGCTATGTGCAGGTGAGTGGCAGAGAGATGGGGCAGAGACTGGCTGGGCGCTGGCTGTGAGCCAAGGTTCTCACCAGCTCTTTTTCTTCAGGCTATGAAGCCCCCTGGCTCCCAGGGTTCCCAGAGCACATATACAGACCTGCTCTCCGTCATCGAAGAGATGGGCAAGGAGATCCGGCCCACTTATGCTGGCAGCAAGAGTGCCATGGAGCGACTGAAACGAGGTGTGTGGCCTCTCCCACTCCCCTGGAGACACGAGGAATAAGAAGATGGCCAGTGGGGTGGGCTGTCCCAGGCTCCCCACAAATACATCTTCTCTTTTCCTTCTCTAGGCATCATCCATGCCCGGGCACTGGTCAGAGAATGCCTGGCAGAGACAGAGCGTAATGCCCGCACGTAACGACGAGCTGCCCCCTCCCCACCCTATGGACCTTCCCACCTATTTGCATCACCTTTTGGAGCAGAGCCCCTCCCCTTGTGCCCTTCTTCTCTTCCCGATCTTCGACCTTCTCCTGTCCTTCGACCTACAGCCATGCCGGGTGGGACGGGAGAACCTGGATCCAGTGCCAGGCGCCAGCAGCAGAGCTGATGCCTCTTGGCCTCCTTTGGTAGCCCTATAGCCAGCAGGTGTCTGCCAGGGAGTCCTTGGCCCAGGCATCCTCCTCCCCACCCCAGCACAGTACTGACCTTCAGCCCTCTCCCCTCTGCCCCACGCTGGAACTCCTCCCTCCTCTGGCTGGGGCCTCCCTGGCACCTGTCACCTCCCAGCCCTGCCTCTCAGGCGCTTGGGGTGGTGCCTTTTCTCAGTGTCTTTTACTAAAATGCTCTTTTCTATAAATAAAAGGAGATTTGGAGTTGTTCTCTGTGGACATCACTGGCTGGCTGTGGGTCTGCAGGGCCAGGGTCGAGCTGGCCGGGACCCTGAGGGGAAGTCGCCGGTGCAGTTCCTTATCTGGTCCCTGCCGCTGTTGACTTCCTGTGATCTGCCACCTTTCCCACTTTCTGGGATCCTGTGCCGAACACGGCGGGGACTTAGAACACAGAGGCTGGGAGAGGGAAGGGACATTCAGGACGAGCCTATGAATGCTGCTTGGCTTGGGGTCAGAGGACTTGGGTTCAGATTTCAGCTCCCTCACTGACCCTTGAATGGCCAGGTGAGAATCAGTTCAGCTCAGGAGCTTGGTCTCATGTCCACTGAAGGGGTGGACTGGGTGGTCTCTGAAGTCCCGTATAGCTCGGGATCTCTCTGCTCCTGTGGTCCTGAGCCCCAAAGAAGTCAGTGAGTGGCAAATGTCTGCAGCCCCCTTGCATGGCCTCCCGGGGACGTGACTACAAGAGTCCGGAGTCCTTAGCTGTCAGCAGAGCCCTTGGCTGCCCACTTACCTGTGAGATGCCAGCCAAGCAGGGCAAGGTCCCAGGGTGGAGCTGGGGACAGCCCTCTGGACAGTCAGGCAGAAAGTCCCTCAGCCAATTGCCCTTTGCCCAGCACGGGCACTCTGGGAAGTTGGGAGCATTAGCGAGGGCAGTGGGCCTCAAGGCTCCTGACTGGCAGGGTTGCTCACAGGGCCAGAGTCCTCCCTTAGCCTGCCCTCACATCCTGTCTGCAGGATGGCCCCGGCAGCTTCTCCAGGCTGCTGTCAAGAAAGATGCAACCCAGGCCCTGGGCCCAGCTGCCCAGTGTGGCCCCTCCCCGAGGAGCCTGGCTCTTGGCTGCTGTCTAGCTGATTGACAGCTGGACTGTCTAGCCACTCTGGCCAGGAGCCTGAAGTTCCCAGCTCTTCTGAGACTGCAAGGCAGGTTTGGGCTAGCCTGTTCCTTCCCCTTCTGGGCTGTGGGGGTGGGGGTTGGCTTTGCTAATGCCTCTCTCCTCCTCCCCCCCAGCCCTGACAGAAATGTGGCTCTTGGCCCAGTCACTGGGGCACCGGTTAGGCCAGGGGAGAGGGAGATAAGGGTGGGGCACACTGTTCCTCGAGGGGAAATGGGAATGGGCTAAGGATGGGATGGGGGAGAGGGCTGGCATTCATTCTGAAGGCCTTCCCAGAGAGAATGGCCCAGCTGGGAGGGACCTCAGGCCGCCAAGGGGAAGTCACTTGGCTGAGGGCACTCAGCGGCTGGGAGAGATGGGAAGGGCCGAGGAGCAGGCTAAGACAGGAAAGGCCCCCCAGGCTTGTCCCATCCAGCTAAATGGGCCAGGTGGGAACTTGGGCCTTACTTCCCCTTCCGCAGACTAGGCTCCGTGGGGTTAGTTAGGGTTGGGCCCCTCCCACTGCCAGGGCTGGCCTTGGGGGTAGGTCCCCCTGCCCAGATTCCTGTGGCTTGGGGGGAGGCAGTGAAGTGAGTCCTGCAGACCCTGCCCTGAGGCTGGGACCAGAGGGAGCCTGTCAGCAGGGTTGCCAGGAGGAAGCCCTGCTGGTCCCAAGGAAATTCAGGGGGTCCTGGGAGGGATTCCAGAATGCTGCCCTGGGCAGGGAGAGAGAGGTCAGAGAAGGGGAAGCTGTCAAGGGAGCCCCTTCGGAGAGCTCTTACCTCCCCCAGGAACCCTTTAGGGGCCCCACAGGGTGAGGGAGAGGACAAGTGGGGGGCAGCAGGGGCACAGAGGGGGAGAAGGCCACGTTCTGGGGAGCAGAGAAGGGGCTGCCCTGGGGGAGAGAGGGATGGGGTAAAAGGAGCCTGCCAAGAGCCAGGGCCTGGGAGGGACAGGAAGGGAGCAGGGGTCCCTCTCCCAGCCACCTCTTACCACTCCAGCGCCCTGGGGAGACAGTATCTGCTGGGGGTGGGGGTGGGGGTGCAGCGGAGAATGGGTGCTTGGGGATAAGAGGGAGCGGAAGGACAAGAGATGTGGTGAGAAGAGGGAGGTCGGGGTGAAGCAAGAGGACAGACGGTTGGTGAGTGGGGAGGGGAAGCGGGGGAGACGGGAGAAATGGGGAGGGCACAGGAGGCCGCAGGAGGGCTGCCTGCCCGGCAGAGG
>NC_058135.1:291595152-291619416 GCF_016433145.1 Gracilinanus agilis | reverse complement strand
CTTCCCTCCCTTCCTCCCTCCCTCCCTCCCTCCCTTCCTTCCTTCCTTCATCTCTCTCTCCCTTCTTCTTTCCTTCTTTTCTGCCTTCATTCCTTCCTTCTTTCCTTCCTTCCTCCCTCCTTCCCTTTCTCCCTCCCTCCCTTCTCTCTCTCCCTCCCTTCTTCCTTCCTCCCTCCCTTCCTTCCTCCCTTCCTTCCTTCCCTCTCTTTCCCTCACTTCTCTTCCTCCTTCTCTCGTTCCTCTCCCTGCCTTTGAGAATTATGTATTTATGAAGCCCCTACCGTGTTCCTAGCACTAGGCTGGGACTAGGGAGACAAAAACGAAGAGAGCCCTTGTCCTTGGGCGGCTGGCATTGTCCAGGGCAGACGCACGGCTTCCTCCAGCCTGACAGCGGAAGGCACATCCAGTATCTCCATAGTATCTTCTAAAGATACAAAACAACCCCAGCTGGGAGCTGAGCCCCGACACCCAAGGGATCGGGCTTCCAGGGGGTCCCAGCTCCTGTTCAGGGCCATGAGAATGTGCCTTCCTGCAGCCTTCAGTTTAGGAGGCGAAGGACCCAAACACAGATGAGCTGCTGTCCACCCTGAGATGTGGCTCGCCAAAGTCCAAGTCTTTCCCAGCGGGGCAGGCGGCAGGGAGAGCTCCCTGGAGTAGGCGGCATGGGCGGGGGGGAGCCCAGATTGGGGCCTTGCTGCTTTGCTCCCTGCCTCACTGTGCTCCCCTGCCTCCGGGCATGGGCCTCTTCTTCTTTAGAAGGCTTCTCCGACAGCGAGGAGGTCTTCCCCAAGGAGATGACCAAATGGAACTCCAATGACTTCATCGATGCTTTTGCCTCCCCGGCTGTAACTGTGGGGACCACAGGTGAGCCCCTTGGAGGCTGCGCTTAGTGGTGGCTGCCATGTCTGGGCTGCCTGGGAAGCCGAGCCCCTGGGCTGGGTCCCTTCCAGGGGAAAGAATTCTGCCCTGAGCCAGCCCCAACCCCTATCCCACGGGGGTCCCCTGGAAGGAAAAGAGGGGGCAGCAGCATGGAGTGTCCCCCGTGCCCCCCTCACTGGCTTTCTCCTCCAGACTCCAGGACTGAGGTGGTGAAAGGCGAAGCAGACACGCCAGGAGCATCCAGGGACCCTGAGGTGAGTCCACTCCCCCCGCCTCGAGCCACCGTCCAGGAAAGCCCAGGCCCCTTGCTGTCTCTCGGGGAGCCCCGAGAGTGCCCCTTCCCCTACCCCAGGAGAAGAGCAGGGAGCCTTCGGCCCACGGTCCAGCTCCCCCGTCATGAGAGAGGGTGAGCATTGGCATCTGCCCCGTGGCAAGGGCCGGGCCGTCGGAGATTGACCCCAGGACCCCGGATTTGGCGGGGGCTGATGGCGCTTGGGGTCTTGATCACCCAGCTTAAGCTAGGGAGAGGGACTGGAATGTCATGCTCTAAGAACCTCCTGAAGGAGGGGATGCCCTCCATAGGGCAGGTCGGCGCCTCCTCCTTGGCCTCTTCTGGTCTAAGAGAACCCCCAGACCTCTGAAGTGCCGTGACTCGCGCTGGGTCAGAGCAAGGCGGGATCTCCGCGGGGGTGCCTCCCCCTCGCCCCGGGCGTTTTGTGGCCCTTAGCGGGCTGCGGCGGTGCCCGCTGACTCCTCTGTCCCCGCCACAGGGGCTCGGCGTCGGGGACCTGGGGTCCGAAGCCTGCGCCGTGCACGCCCTGTTCCTCATTCTGCACAGCGGGAACATTCTGGATTCTGGACCCGGAGATATAGACTCCAAGCAGGCTGACGTGCAGACCCTGAGTGCGGCCTTCGATGCCATCACCCGTGTCCACTTCCCCGAGGCCCTGGGCCACGTGGCACTGCGCCTGGTGCCCTGCCCGCCCATCTGTGCCGCAGCTTATGCCCTCGTCTCCAAGTACCACCCTGGGCGGGCTGAGGGGGAGGGATGGGACGGGGCACATGATGGGAGATGAGCTGGGGAGGAAGTGGGGAGGGGGCCACAAGGCTCCTGGCCCCCCGGGAGGAAGGCCTGGGCAAAGGGGGCTCATCCCCTCCTGGACACTAGGCCAGCCGGCCGGGGATGGGGAGAGGGAGATGTTCTGGGTTCGGATCTCTTGCCACCAACCCCTGCTGTCCCTTCCCCACAGCCTAAGTCCCTACAGCCACGACGGGGACAGCCTGTCCCGCTCGCAGGACCACATCCCACTGGCAGCCCTGCCCCTGCTGGCCACTTCGTCCTCTCGCTACCAAGGGGCCGTGGCCACCGTCATCAGCCGCACCAACCAGGCCTACGCCGCCTTCCTGCGCTCGCCCGAGGGCACCGGCTTCTGCGGGCAGGTCAGGGGGGACCTTGGCAGGGGCCCCGGGAAGCCCGCTTTGGGAGGGAGGGCGGGAAGGGCAACATTCCCTTGCCGTCTCCCCGCCGGCCGGGTGACCCTGGGCAAGTGTGGTTCCCCACTCAGAGGGGTGGCTGGGCAGGCTGACGGTGAGGCGAGGGTCGTGCCCTCTGCTGGGGCCGAAGGGCCTGTGTGGGAGATTAGGGGAGTGACCTCGGTGGACTGCGCGCTCTGAGAGTCAGCGGGGGGAGCCCCCCCAGAAAGCTAACACCCTCTTAGCCCAGATCTGGGAGGAAGGGCACGGCTGGCCTCCGGGCCCGGGACGAGGTCCTTCTTTGCCCGAGCACAGGGGCCGGGGTCAGCCTGGGCACACGCATGTCCCAGGCCCGGGTGTGAAAGGCCTTGAGCCTGTGCCCGAGCCTGTGCTGACAAAAGGTGGGAATACTGGAAAGCGAGAGGCTAGGGAGGGGGGGGGGGCGGCACACGCACGCCATGACTGTCTCCCGTCTTCTGGGAAGGGGCTGTGAGCCTTGGTCTGTCTGGCCCCAGCGGGCAGCCCAGGAGCCTCGGGGGGAAGTTACCAAGAGGCCAGTTGAGGCTGGATGTCCAGAGCTGTCCCACAGTGGAAGGAGCCCTTCCGGGACTAAGAGAGACCCCCTTCCTGGAGGACTGCAAGCAGAGGCCGGAGAGCCCTTGCTGAGCGAGTGGAGAAGGCTCTCCGGGGCCTCTTCCACGTGGGAAGTCCCCGGAGACCTTTGTCCTAGCTCTGGTCGCCCATATTAGACACCCAGAGTTCCTTCCAGGGATTCCCAGAGGCCGATGGTCTAAAGCCACTGTGGCTGGCCACATCCCAGCCCACAACATGCCTCAGAACAGAAGTTCACCGGCCAGCAGGGGCAGCCCCCAGGGTAGCCATTGCCCCAGATCTGAGGCCTCGGGCAGGACCCTGCCCGCCTCTGGGCCGCCACGTGCCACCACTCGATGGTGCAGGCAGCCGGTGACCCCTCAGATGAGCAGCTGATGATGTGGGCCCCAAGCACAGTACTTTGCATTTGTCTGGCCGCCCTCACTTGCCCCCATCCCTTATGTCCTTTGATAAAGGAACTCTCTGGGGCCGCCCGCCCTCGGGGAGGGCCAGTGGCTGGCAAGAGAGGAGAGAAAATGAGCGTCCCAGGTTGGGGGGGGAGCCTGGGAAGTGGCTGGAGGAGTGCTTGCAGGGTTCCCTGTCCGTCCCTTGAGGCTCTGTCTGCCCTTCTCCAGGTGGTGCTGATTGGCGATGGCGTGGGGGGCATCCTGGGCTTTGACGCCCTGTGCTACAGCGGCAATACCAGCTCGGGGAGCCTGGGCAGCAGCCGCCGGGGCAGCGTGGTCAGTGTCTGGGGCCTCCCCTCTGCCCCCCGCAGCCCCTCCTCGGCTCTCCTTTCCTAATGCCCTCCCCTTGCCTCTTCTCCTCTTCTCCCCTTTTGGCTCCCTCCCTCCCTCTTCCTTCTTTCTCCCGGCCGTCCGGCTTCTCTCCCTCCTCCCTCTCCTTCCTTTCAGCTCTTCCGTCTCCCCCTTCCCTCCGCCCTCCGCCCTCCTCTTTCTCCTTCCTCTCCCCTCTTCAGAATGGCGCGGGAGTGAGCCTCCCGACCAAGGGACATCTTCCTTCCTTCCAGAACAACGAGTTGTTGTCTCCAGAGCAAGGCCCGGGACGGGATCCTCTAGCCGACGGTGTGGAGGGTCTGGGCCGAGCCAGCCCGGAGCCCGGGTCCCTTTCTGCCCAGCGGCTGCCCAGTGATGGCACGGCCCCCGAGCCTGACTCGGTGGCGCCTCACTGCAGGTTGGTGTTTGCGAGCCCCTCGAACCCATCCGTGGTTCTTCCCTGTCCCTTGTAGTGTGGGGGTAGAGACAGATAAACTGCTTTGGACTTGGGGCCTGGGACAAAAAACTCAGCTTCTTCCCCTTCCCGGCTCTGTGGGTCTCATTTTCCCCATCTGTAAAATGGGGGGGCTTAGCTTAGACAGCCTCGGAGGCCCCCCCGGATCCTATCTCATCCGTTCATTCAAAAGCATTCGTTAAGGGTTTGGGGATACAGAGACAAAACACGAGCCCTCCTTGGAACCTCTTGGGGGAAATGACCAAATACCAAGTCGTTGGGGGGAGGGGATGCCTCCCTTGAAAGAAGCTGGGGAGTCTGAGAAATGGACGTGAGGAGGGAGGGCATCCCAGGCATCGGGACCGGCCTGGGCAAAGACAAAGGCCCTAGAATGGTGTGGATGAGAAATGGCCAGGGGGCCGACGTAGCTGGACGTAGAATGTAAAGAGGGCATTGTGTGGTCGGCCTGGACCCGGCGTGTGCTCTCCTCACCCACCCACGTTGTTCCCACCCTCCTCTCTCCCCCACTTGCCTCCTTACTGGCCAGCCTGCAGGCTGGCACGTCCCCAGCAGAACCCCGGCGGGGGAGCACCGTCTCCTGCCCAGCCCCAGAGGCCACGGACGGCCCCGCCCGCCTTGACTTCAGGGTGTCTGGCTTCTTCCTCTTTGGCTCTCCCTTGGGCCTGGTGCTAGCCCTCCGCAAGACCGTGATGCCCGCCCTGGAGGGTGAGGGGCCAAGCTGGGGCGATGGGGAGGAAGGTGGCCGAGTCGAGCCAGGGGTCCGCCGTCTGCCCCAGAATACCAGCCCACCTCCTGAAGCCTGTGAAACTCCCCCCTAAGCCTTGTCCACACTGTCCACCTTTGCTGGCCACGGAGGCCACCCCCGAAGCTCAGTCACTTCAGCCTGCCTGGGGCTGGGATGCCCCCACTCCCTCCCCACTGTGAAAGGGGCGCTGGATGTGGATGCGCGGCCGGCGGCGCCAGGTCCCTAAGGGCGCCCCTGCCCCTTCTCTCCCTGCCCAGTGGCCCAGATGCGCCCGGCCTGTGAGCAGATCTACAACCTCTTTCACGCTGCCGATCCCTGTGCCTCCCGCCTGGAGCCCCTGCTGGCCCCCAGGTTCCAGGCCGTCGCCCCCCTCACCGTGCCCCGCTACCAGAAGTTCCCCCTGGGAGACGGCACCTCCCTGTTGCTAGGTAAGGCTCGGCCAGCTCCCAGGAGGGCCCTCGCCAAAGCCTGGGCTTGGGGGAGAAGTGAGGAAACCTCGGGGAGCTCCCCCCACCCCTGCCCTGCCCCGTGGGCGAAAGAGAAAGGAAGGGGCTCGCGGAGGGCCCGGCATGGGGGGACGGTGTGTGCCCACGCATGGCCACTGCAGGCTCCACTGGCTTGTCTACACACGTGCAGTCGGTCGTTCGGGCGACAGCCATGCACTAGGCCCCTACGGTGTGCCAGGCAGCGGGCCGAGCTCTGGGGCTCCCGGTCTGATGTGCCAATACTGCGTGCCCATTCCTCACCGAGGTGGCTGGTGATCACGGGCAGGCGGGCATCAGGAGCCCTCCTGGGGATGACCAGGCCCGAGGGGAGAGAGCACGGGGGCTGCATTTGTCCACAACAAACTTGGGTTTGAATCTTGCCCCTCTCGCCCGGGGGTCCTGGGCAAGGCCTTCCCTCCCCTGGCCTCAGGACTTCCTCGGGCTAGGGCCAAAAGTCCCTGGGAGGCTGGTTCCATGGAGTCACATCGGCCCGGGAAGCAGCTGGCATCATTTCTGTTATCCCCATTTCACGGAGGCAGAAACAGAGACATCCAGCTAGTGAAGTGGCAGGCCAAGGGTCATGACCTGAGGGTTACATCCTGGGAAACTGAGGCCCACTCGTGTGGGCTCGGTGAGGGCAGTGCTGGGCCTAGACCTCAGGTCTCCTGCTCTTCCTACTGCCTCCACTGGCCCCTCAGGGCTTGACCAGAGCCCCCGGGGGGAGACGGAGCCTGGGCTGGGAGCTGCCTCTCACCGGGCCCCCTCCCGTGCCCTTGCCAGCCGACACCTTACAGACCCACTCGGGCCTCTTCATGGAGGAGATGGAGATGATGGTGCCGTCCACCCCCACCTCGGCCAGCAGCGGCTTCTGGAAGGGCAACGAGCTGGGCTCTGAGGCTGCGGGCTCTGCCCCGGGCCCCGCTGCGGCCTCAGCCAACACGGTCAACATGGCCGGCGAGGTGGTCAAAAGTGAGTCTGCTCCTCCCGCCCCAGCCCGGGCAGAGAGAGGCGGCCCTGCCCGGGTGATGGAGGGGGGGTGGCCCGAGGGGCGGAAAGACTTTTGACCGGTTTTGTGGCCGCAGTCCTGGACCGCTGGTGGGGCACCAAGCGGATGGACTATTCCCTCTACTGCCCCGAGGCGCTCACGGCCTTCCCTACGGTGACGCTGCCCCACCTCTTCCATGCCAGCTACTGGGAGTCTGCCGACGTCGTGGCCTTCATCTTGCGCCAGGTGGGAGGGCCAGGGAAGGAGAACGGTCTGGGGGCCACAGGAGGGGATCTGGGGGCAGCTGGGAAAACGTGGCCGGCCACTAGTCTCTGCTACCACGCCGAAGCCAAAATGCAGAGAAGGTTTGAGGCCCCAGAACACAGGCCACGCTAGGAGGGCCGGGAGGGACCTAGAAGGGCCTTCAGAGCACAGGACAGCAACGACGAGGCAGGAAGGCCCTGGGCGTGGGCTAGTTCAGCCATCTTGCTCTGTAGATGAGGGACCAGAGGCCAAAGGGGAGGCGTTCTGACCCGCTGTCACGGCCTGGCGGGGTGGGCAGGGGGCCAGTGGGAGGGCGGGAGGCTGTGGCTGAGGCCGGGCTCCCTCTCCCCAGGTTATTGAGAAGGAGAGGCCCCAGCTGGCTGAGTGCGAGGAGCCGTCCATCTACAGCCCGGCCTTCCCTCGGGAGAAGTGGCAGCGCAAGAGGACCCACGTGAAGATTCGGGTACGGCCCCCCCACACACAGCCCCTCCCCGCCCACCCTCTGCCCTGCCCCAGCTCAGTCTTCCCTCCTCTGCCCACAGAACGTGACCTCCAACCACCGGGCCAGCGACGTCATCATGTGTGAGGGCCGGCCGCAGGTGCTGAGCGGGCGCTTCATGTACGGGCCCCTGGACGTGGTGACGCTGACGGGAGAGAAGGTCAGCAGCCCGGCTGGGCCCCATCCGTCCTCCCTCCCCATTGGCGGGTCCCCTCTGCGCAGCTGCCATCCTCTGGCCATTCCAGCCCCGGTCGGGTCACTTGTGGGCACCCTCCCACGGGCTGCTCTCCTCTGCCAGGTGGACGTCTACATCATGACCCAGCCGCTCTCTGGCAAATGGATTCACTTTGGCACTGAAGTGACCAACAGCTCCGGCCGCCTCACCTTCCCCGTCCCCCCAGAGCGGTCGCTGGGCATCGGCGTCTACCCGGTCCGGATGGTGGTGAGGTGAGGGGCCTGTGCGGGCCCCGGGCAGGGAGGGGGCTCCTGAGTGGGCCCCCCGGGCCCTCCCGCCCATCACCGGTTTTCTGCCCCTGCGCAGGGGGGACCACACGCACGCCGAGTGCTGCCTGACCGTGGTGGCGCGGGGCACAGAGGCCGTGGTGTTCAGCATCGACGGATCCTTCACCGCCAGCGTCTCCATCATGGGCAGCGACCCCAAAGTGAGGGCCGGCGCCGTGGACGTCGTCAGGTTTGAGCCCCCCCTTCCCCGCCTCCACCTTTGGGCCCTTCTCCGGACCTCTGCTTGGACCCCCGTGGAGAGGGGGGCGTCGGGGTCGCCACGAAGGCCACACGGGCCGACCGGCCGCCGTTGCTCCCCCAGACACTGGCAGGACTCGGGCTACCTGATCGTGTACGTGACCGGCCGGCCCGACATGCAGAAGCACCGGGTGGTGGCGTGGCTCTCCCAGCACAACTTCCCGCACGGGGTGGTCTCCTTCTGTGACGGACTCACCCACGACCCCCTGCGGCAGAAGGCCATGTTCCTACAGAGCCTGGTGCAGGAGGTGAGGCCGGCCAAAGCCCTCCCCCGCCCTGGGCTGCGGCGGGTGGGGTGGACGGGCTCGGGTCAGTGACACGGGCCTGCCCTGGACCACAGGTGGATCTGAACATCGTGGCGGGCTACGGCTCCCCCAAGGACGTGGCCGTGTACGCGGCTCTGGGGCTCCCCCCCAGCCAGACCTTCATCGTGGGCCGGGCCGTGCGCAAGCTTCAAGCCCAGTGCCAGGTGAGCCGCGGCAGCGAGGGGCCCGGGAGGGGGTCACGAAGCAGGCCTGAGCCCGGGGCTCAAAGACCTCTGTGGCGAGGGCGTTCGTCTGCCTCAGTTTCCTCAACTGTAAAACGGGGATGGTAGCCCTTCTGCCCCAGGGCCGTCAGCCCTTGAAGGAGGGGACGGCCGCTGGTGAGGCCGGGCCGGCACAGGGCCAGAAGGCCGGGCGGCTGCGGCCTGGCTCGCTGGGCCCCCCTGAGGCCGCCTTCTCTCCCTACAGTTCCTGTCTGAAGGCTACGTGGCCCACCTGGCCCAGCTGGAGGCAGGCACCCACCCCCACGGCTCCCAGACCCCCTCGAGGACGGCGATGGCCAAGAGCAGTTTCGTGGCTGCTCCTGTGGACTTTCTCCGCAAACAGAGCCAACTGCTCCGCTCCCGCGGGCCCAGCCAGGCCGATCGAGAGGGGCCGGGGACGCCCCCCACCGCCCTGGCTCGGGCCAAGGCCCGGAGCGTCAGCCTGAAGCTGGACAGTGAGGAGTGACTGGCCCAAGGCCCCTGGGACCGCTGCCAAGGAACTGCTTATTTATTGCCCCCCTCCCAGGAGGGAGAGGGGGCGGCTCCCGTGCCCACCTCCCTCCAAGGCTCTGCCCTCCTGCTGCTCCCCAGCTTCTGTTCCCTCTGACTGTGTCCCCCTATTCCCTGTCAATGTGTTACGAATCCCTTTAATGTGAGGGGCCAGGGCCCTGGGGAGTGGGGAGAGGGCAGAGGGGGGATGGGCAGGGGCCCCCGAGGCTTCCGTGATGTGTGAAACTGTGAAAATTAAACCCCCACCCCATGGAGGAAGTGGTGTGCTCTGTGCTGCCTGCCCGGGGGGGGGGGGGCTGCTCCCCTCTGCCTCTCCCTAGGGACCCCCTCGCGCCCTGAGCCCAAAGGACCCAGCTTCAGGTCAGGAAGAGACCCTCAAGGCCACCCAGGCCAGCCGTGCAGGGATTCCACTCTGACTCCCGGCCTCCCCCGTGGCCTCTTCCCCACCCGGCTCCTCTCGGCTCCTGTTCGCTGTGGTCCCCTCAGCCCACTCCCTGCTGCCCCAGGCCAGGGTCCTCCTCAGCCCCCTGCCCACAGGCCTCCCCGGGGTGGCTGGCCAACCCTCACTTTACAGATGAGGAAACTGAGGCCCCAGGAGGGACAGGCAGGACTGAGATGTCAGGCCACTGACCAAAGGGCTCCTTCCGCCATCCCACGGGCTCTCCTCTCAGCCCTAGGAGTCCACGCCGCTCCGCCTGGGACCCAGGCAGGAGAGAGAGCGAGGACCCTGGAGCACCCCCCAGGCCTCAGTCACCAAAGGGTCCCACAGCCCCCCCCACAGAGGAGCGAGGCCTCGGGCCGGCAGATAAATATGACATTTATACAGGGGGCGGGCAGGGCGGGTGAGGCGGGCAGGGAGAGAAGATGCCCTGGAAGCGGGCCTTGTCCTCCAGGTTCTTCTGGCGCAGCCGCTGCTCCAGGTCGCGAAGCTCCCGGCTCACCACGGGGCCCAGGGCCGGCTGCAGCTGGAGCACTTTGGCGAAGTCGGCCTGGGCCTCGCGCTCATTCCACACGGCCGCGTGGGCCTTACCGCGCTTGAAATAAGCCTTCACGTTGTCTGTGGGGGAGACCAGGGGGAGGGGTGAGGCCCCTCCCCGAGGGAAGACCCTCCTGTCCTCCCCCACCCCAGAGGGAAGCACCAGCAGGGGAGGACACCGAGGCCCGAGGGGTGAAGGGTCTGACTAAGGCCACGCAGGTCCTGTGGAGCAGGGCCTTCTCAGTGAAGTCTAGGGTCCATTTTTCACTGCCTGCCAGGGAGAGAGTGGGCAGAGACAGTGCCATGCAGGCAGGAGGGGGCCACAAGGGCCAGAAGAGAGGAAGGAGGGAGCCACAAAGGCCAGCGGAGGGAAGAAGGCCATGAGAGCCAGCGCGGAATGGGCAGCCATGAGGGCCAGCAGAGGGGAAGGGGCCATGCGGGTCGGTCAGCAGAGCCGGGAGGACCAGTGAAGGGAGCCATGAAGGCCAGCAGAGAGGAAGGGGCCATGCGGGTCAGAAGAGGGGCAGGGGGCCTCGGAGTCGTGGATGTGGCCCGGGCAGAGGCAGCAGGCAGGGCTGCCCCCTCCCCAGGCCCGGCACTCACCCTCGTATTTGTTGAGGATGCTGGAGCAGTGATCCAACACTTCGTAATACTCCTGGGCCACCAGCTTGCACTGGCAGTAATTGAGGAGCAGGGGAGTTATCTGCAGGTCCAGCTGGATCCAGTCGGCAGAGCCGGGCTGCTCCTGTGGACGGGGAGACAAGGGCCCGGGTCAGGCCAGGGGACAGCCGGCCTGGGGCCGCCGCCAGCTCCCGGGCCGGTCTGCGCCCACCTTCATCTGCAGGTTCTTCAGGCAGGCGATGGCGTCATAGTACTTGGTGGCGGCCTCCTTGACGCGGCCCTCCCGGTACAGGCGGTTGCCCTCCTCATGGATGAGGGGCACGGCCTTCATCTTCTCCTCATCACTCATGGCCCACGGGTCCTGCTGGTAGGTGCCGGGAGCCTCGACCTGCGGGCACAGGGGGCAGGATCACACCTCGGGAGGGCATCCGAGCCGCTCCAGCCACCGGGACGACAAGAAGCCCCGAGGGGCTGAGAGTGTCCCCACGGATGCAGCCCTTCTCCCTCCGTCCTCTCCTGGGATCCTAGAAGGACTGAGGGCAGAGCTGGGGGCCTTGAACACAGAACACAGAAGGTCAGAGCTGGGAGGGGGCTTCAACGGGTCAGACACTGAGATCCGGGCCCAGCGGGAACAGTGTTAGACCCAGAGTTCTTCCACTCCCTCCCAGCCTTGCGCCAGCTCACCTCTCTGGGCCTCCCCATCCTTTGTGCCCGGCTCCAACCTACCTTCCCCATCCCTGGAGGCGCCCTTCTCTACATGCCCCAAGGTCCGGCCAAAGTGGCCTCTGCGCCACTCCTTGCATGTGACAGTGTCTTCTATCTCTGTGCCTTGGCGCAAGCATTAGACCAGTCTGTGTTCCCCAAATCCTCCCCACTCAGCCCAGCTGCCTCCTACAGGAAGTCTTCCCTGCTTCCTCCTCCCTGGGCCTTTGGGGCACAACTATCTATGCTCCCTTGGTCTGGCTTTGTCTCCCCAGAGGAGACGTCACTCCCTCCCCAGGGTCAGTTCTCTTTTTCTCTGTCTGCTCGGACCCTAGGACAGTGCTCCTGCTGAAGAGTCATTGACTGCTCAGTTAAACAGAGAAGGGGCCTCAGTTTCCTAGCCTATAAAATGGGGCTGATTGAGGACCCGAGGAGCAATGCCTCCCACCCCACGATAGTCTGGGACTTCAGCAGCAGGACGTCCCCCCCCCCCCCCGGGGCAGATTGCTCCTCGCCTCTTGGCCCCGAGACAGGCCAAACCCAGACCCTGTCACCAGTGGGCCACCAGCGAGGTACCAGAGGAGACCTTGGGCATGCGGGCTCTGCCTGACAAGCCTGGGAGCCCCATGACGCGAGCCTCTCGAGCCCTTGGGGGTCCCCTCCAGGAGGAGCCCCAACTCAGAGATGCTGGGCAGCACAGGGCAGGCCCAGCCGCCTATCTGGCTGCCTATCTGACCGCCCCCTCCGGCCCCCTCCCTGGCCAGCCTCCGCTCGACCTTCACCTTGATCATCTCTATGTGGAAGATGAGGGGCTGCGGGTGACGCTGCAGCTCGTCCAGGTCGGCGTGGCCCAGGGAGCTGTGTTCCTGCATCTGCGCGATGCCGCAGCAGTGCCGCTGGCCCTCCAGGGGGTCCTTGCCCGCCGCGATGTTCCGGAGACTTTTGGACACCAGCGGGTACAGGGCCACGTGCTGCGGGTCAGAGAGGAAGGCCGTAGAGCTGGGCGGGGGGCTTAGAATGGGGGCTGCGGGGCGCTCAGAACAGGGGGTGTCGGGGCTGGGGGAGGGGGCTCAGAACAAACAATGCCAGAGGGAGACGACAGTTTTACAGAAGAATGGAGCAGTCACTTGCTTGGGGCTGCCCAGAGGCTCGGTCTGGAGCTGGGGGTGTTCTGGGCCTGGCTCTGTCTGTGGCCCCCCTTTAGGCATGCCTGCAGCCCTTCCCCGTCTTGCCCCTAACTCGGCTCACGTCCCCAGGCCGATCCACCTGGGCATGGGCATCTCGGGCTCTCCATTCTCGCCTCTGCCCAGGTGGTTCTCCCTCGCCCACCTAAGCCAAGACTCCCCAAGGCTGGCTCACGTGCCCCCTCCTCCAGGGGGGCCTCCCGGCGAGCTGCCATCTGCGGTGACCACGTCACGGCTCGCCTGGCGGGTTACAGTGTCTCCCCAAGTTCTGACCACACGCTTTTGCCCCTCCTACATTTGCAAGGCTCCCAGGCTGAGGTGCTGGAGGCCGGACAGCACCTTCGGCCAGAGACCGTCAGGCCGCGGCTGTGCGGCCTCATCTGCTCCCGCTCCCTGGTTCTCCCAGCGGACCATCGCGCAGGTGGTGGCAGCAGCACCATTGGGAGACCCTCCCCTGCCCCAGCCGAGTCCTCAGTCAGCCACCCAAACCAAGGCTCTCCCCATCCCAAGAGTGGCTGGAAGGGCCTGAGAGGAGGCTGCCTGGCTGGGGATGGACCTGCCTAACGCGGGCATCTCAGGGCTGGGACGAGGCCTGGAGGGCCAGACTGAACAAAGATGCTCTGCGAGCCCGACTGGCCCAAAGATGGGGCGGAACGTCATCAGGGCCTCCCGGGGGAAGGTGAGCAGCTCGGCCCACCAGCGCCAGCTCCTCTGCCCAGACCAGGCAGGGCCCTCAGGGAGGCCCACAAGGGGCCATCGAGGACCCGGAGGTTCAGGGGGACGGGATCCCCCCAGAGGGCAGAGCCGGGCGAGGGGGAAGAGGGACGCCTGAGAACCCCACTGGACAGGTCTGGCTCGGGAGTTCCTGCTTCCTGGGCTTGGAGGAGCCCCCCAGAGGGGTTCGGCCGGGGCTGGGCCTAATGCTGACCGCTCCAAGACTTGGGGAGAAGCTCCTGGAGGGCCGGGGCATGCTCTCTCCTCGAGCCCAGAGTCAGGGGGCTCCCACGGACCGTCACCAAGAAAGCGGACAACTGGGTGACGTTCTGTTCCTGGTATTTCTTACGAATGTGTGGTGTGACAGCGGCGGAGACAGCCAGGCCTAGACCGGAGGGCCGGGGGACACTTCCTAGCTAGGAGACCCTGGCCAAGTCCCTTACTCTTGTTTGCTGGGCTGAACTAGAAACGGGGAGAGTCGGCCGGTGCTGGGTTCCAGGCCTCCCCCAGCCCAGACACACACGCAGGACGGAGGCTGTACCTTGACGTCGCAGAGGAACTCGGCCACCTCTCCGGGGCGCATCGTGCTCACGATGGTCTCCCACACGGGCAGCTTGAACTTCTTGCCCAGGATGAGCTCCATGGGCTTGCCCCGGTGGCGGCTGTCATCCAGGACGGCTCCCTCCTCATCGCTGCGCAGGGTCCGGAAATGGAACGTGGCCTGCGGGGGGCCGTGAGGACGGGCTGGGGGGCTGCCCCAAGCGGCCCCCGTCCTGATGGGGGAGGGGCGCCTTCCTCTCCGTCAGCCCTGACCCTCCCTCCTCTGGATTCCTCCCTTCTCCCGGCGGCCGCAGCACTCTCAGCTTTGCCAAGCCTCCCCCAGGGCCCATCTTGTAGACTAGGAAACTGAGGCTCAGCCTGTCCACCCTGGGGGCAGGGTTTGGACCATATTGTTGTCCCTCCCGGATCTAGAACCAGGGAGAAAGGCTTTGTCTAGAGACAACCAGTCAGGGATGAGCCTCGAACCCGGGTCTCCAGGAGCACCAAGATGGGCGGAGCCTCCCTTGGCCGCGCGGTGGCGCTGTGGGGCAAAAGACGGGCAACGCCCTGGACCACTGGGGCAGCGCTTAGCGACGGGGGCGGAGCCAAGGCGTCTTGACCCGCCCCCAAGGCGGCCGCCACCCAATCAGGACGAGGAAGCACGTGAGTGCCGGGGTCGCGGGCCAACGGGGCCCGACCTCTCGCTCTGGGGCCTCCCCCTCCCCGCACGCGCAGCGGGCCCGCGGGGAGGGGGTGAGGGCCGACGGCAGGCGGAGCCGTACCTTTGTCCCGTCCCGGAAGTCGGGCAGCTCTCCGGTGCCCTCCTGCACCAGCCGCTTCTCGATGCCCTCCGCCCGCAGCTTCTGAACCAAGTCCGCCATCCTGCTTCCCCGATGCCCTTCTCTCGGAAGCTTCCGGACAATCTCGGCAACTTCCGGAAGCGCTTCACTTCGGCAACATCCGGAACCGCGGCTTCGGCAACTTCCGGAGGCGGCTGTGGCGCCATCTTTACTGAGGGTAGAAGCCAGTGAAGTTGGCAAATGCGTAGTAGAAGCCGTCCTCCGCCCCACTGATTTTGAAGTTCTTATGGAGGCGGGGCCGTGAATGGTCTGTAAAGGGAAGCTGGGGCACTGAATCTCAAAGCAGAGGCCATTTAATCTAGCCCGACTCAGGCCGAAACAACCAACCGCCCCACCCACCCCCGCACCTGCAACATATCGGACCGGTGGATGGCTGGTCCTGCTCTCGAATACGTCTGGCATTGGGGAGCTCACTACCTGTCTTAGGGCTGCCGCGGTTTCTTCACATCAAGCTTAAGTCTTCCTCTCTGTAGCTTACTCCAGATTGTTCTAGTTCTGTTTCAGGTACCACACAGAAGAATAAGGCAGAGAGAATGCTGCAATGGGAATAGCACTGAGTCTGGAGTCGGAGGACCCGAGTTCAAATCCCACCTGTAAAAGGTGGCTGAACTTAATGGCCTGGTCCCTCCTGCCCTACAGTTGTCATCCTATCGATCTGTGACCCCGTTAAGTCAGGGGCTCCCACCTGCAGGGGGCTCTGCTCTCCCCCCAGGCTCCTCCATTCAGCTACCAAAGGGATTTTCCTAGAGTTCAGATCGGACCACATCAGGCACATGAAAGGAAAAAGGACTCAGAGGATGGAGGACCCAGAAACCATAAGCAGCTCAACTCAGCCTCCTGGCCTCACCCTGGAGCAATTGCAGGCCCAATGTGGGCACTGACTCCCTCATGGAAGATTGAGGGGAGGAGGGGACAGGCAGAGCATCCTGAAGTCAGAGGGGCCTCGAAGACTTGCATGTCTAAGACAGAGAGCAGCAAATTGGTCAGTGGGCCAGCTACAGGCAAACTCTCAGGACTGCTGAACCAGATTCAAACGTCATCTGAGAATGTTGAACAAAAGAAATAAAAATATAATGCAACATGGATAATATTAATGTAAGGCTTTCTAAATCAGTGTGCTGCCAGCAGGGATCTATTTCTATTTAAGCTTGGCACCACTGATGAGGAAGGCAGTGCCCGTTGTTCCTGCAGTAGACCCCATGCCAATGGTACCAGACAGCTCCTGCCCTCTCCTGACAGTGAAGTCCTCTAGGTAGAAACTGGTTTACTTCCAGCGTGTGCAAGGGGACCCCACTGGTGGCTGATGGAGAAGCCAATGGACTCATGGCAACGGATAGCCTTGATGGTGAAGCCAACAACCAAGAATGGAGTAGTTAGTCATCAGTTACTCCTTTGCACTTGCAGAAAGAAGAGAGAGTGAAAGTCGGGTCACCCAGAGCACTGGCTAAGTGTCTGCCTCCTTGAGGAAGTAGGCATTGGGCGCCACTGCTGAGGGTCAACTGCAGTGAAAGCAGCTCCTTGATGGTCAACTTTTGATGTAAGATTCTTCGAAGCCAAAGACATCCTACCACCAGTGGACCTTGGTGTTCTGGTCCTGCTGCTATAAATGGCTTTACCCACTTAAGGAAAATGGCCTGTCCCTGGTCTCTGCCAACTAGGACGGCATTGAACAGGCAGTAGCCAGCCCATCTCCCTTGTCCACGGGCAGCCCTATGTCTTCTGCCTTCCCCTTGATGATGGTCAGACTCATTGGCCTCGATGGTATTCCCTGCACAGCTAGGGATGACCTTGAAGGACCCAGCCTTGGCCACAAGCATGTACTGAATGCCAATATCGAAGCCCATTTCTAGTTCAGCCTTGTCCCTACATAGGGACCAGTCGTGGAATATGGAGCCACGTGGTAAATTAGCATCTGTACTTGTCCTTCAGCATCTCCTTGTTGGAGATGCCCAAAGTGGGCAAAGGAGTCCCTGGAAGACGCCAGCATTGGGCTTTCTCACTTCTTTCAGATGTGGTGGAATTCATGGCCTCCTCTGCTACCATCATTAGGAAGAAACACGAAAAGAAACTGAGGAAGAGTGAATCGAGAGAGAGAGACTTCGAAATGAGACCTTGGGAAAACCTGAGGAGATGTTCCTCATATCTGGAGAGAGACGGAAAGAGACTAGAGAAAGAATACAGAGAATCTTCCTTTTGGAAACCTCTGTAACCCGTACCTTGCAGAGAGAATGAAGAGGGTCCTTTCGAAGAGACTTTATTGGGTATCAGAAGTGAACAAAACGGCGCAGGATCACGTTTTCAGAAATGGAGAGAAGTCACTTGTCAGTATGCTGAGAGTTTGGAGATGACGCAGACTCTGATCGTTCTCACAGCTACGGCATTACAAAGCACAATCTATGTCTTGGTTGTCTTGTTGATTTTATCATTCATAAATGACCTTTTCAGTAACTTTAATATTTATTTATTCCTAGGACGTTAAGGCATTTAATAGAGAGATGAGTAACTTTTATTGGGTTTAGTCATTTCTCCAGTTTATGAAGCGTATTTAGAAAGCACTAGCATAACTCATCTCAGACGATTGGTGAGGGGGTAGAGAGAGGGAGGGAGGGAGAATCTCAGTTGTAAAATGGCAGGAAACAATTGTCCAAAAGTGTTTCTACTTGTAATTGGGGGTGGGGGTGGGGAAGAGAAATCTATTTGATGACCTGAGGTGGGGGCTTGAGCTAACTAATTAATGAAAAGAAGTCGCAATTTTGTTCATAAAAATAAATCAAAACATGCTCCTTTGGGTTACCCTAGAGAACTGGAAGAGAAGAATTACTCTGGTAGTGAGCCAACAAGCTACTGAAGGGCAATCAAGCAGTAAGGCTGTCAGATTTCAAAATGTTGTCAGATTACACAAGTGCCACGTGAGGTCTTAAGGAGAGGTTGTTACCCCCAAGAGGAAGTAGAGGAGATGCCCTGAAGGAGGCAGCATCTACTTTGATCTCCAAAGAGCAGGTGAAGAGGGACAGGAAAAAACACATGAACAAAGGCATGGAAACTGAAAACTCCAGGTTTTACTGGGGATGGGATGGGGGAGGAAAGAGAGAAGTCCAGTGTGAGTGCAGCAGACTATAGAGAGAAGTCATCAGAGATGAAGCTGAGAAGGTCCAGGGGCTCTGACCCATGAAGGACCTCCATGACTTGAATGGAGATTAAAGTCAAGTCAGTAAGTCAACAAGTATTTGTTAAAGGCCCTACTATGTGCCGGGCACTGTATTTGACTGTAGGGATACAGAGGCAAAAACCGGAGCTGCCCTCAAGGAGCTCACCTTCTAATGCAGACAACTGTGTGCAAATAACAACTTGAGATGCAGGACCCTCAGTGGATCATGGAAGGAAACAGAGACCGAGTAGGCAGAGAAATGGAAGGAAGACCAGGTGAGGACACCGTCTGGAAACCTAGAAAGCAAAGGCTGCCCAGGAGGGGAAAGCGATCGGCTATCAGCGCTGTGGAGAGATGAAGAGGACCGAACTGGGGAAAGGCCAAAGCCAGCTGATTGTCACAGGGAAGGAGGGAGTCAGCATTTCTTAAGTCCCGATTATGGGCCAGGCATTGTGTTAAGCACATTATACGGATCCAGGCCGACCTATTGCATCGATGTTAAAGTTTTGTTTTGTTGTTTCACAATGGCAAGTTTGCGGCAACCTTTGACCAAGAGGGTATTGGCACCGTCTTCCCAGCAGCACTACTGACATCGACTCGGTGTCACACTGAGGAAGTCTCACAACCTGTCAAACTCTTTTGGTATTATTATGTCTGTCATAATGATCTGGGATGCCAAGGGGAGTTGATGTTTTCTCTCAAAGGCAATAGGGAGTCCCAGGGGACTCTTGACCAAAGGAGTTCCACATTCAAATCTATGTTTAGGAAGACAGTGGAGGAGAGATTGGCTTGGGGCAGGAATACCTCCTAGGGCACTGCCCTAATCCTGCAGGAGAGGAGGGGTGCCATCCTGAGCTGGGGTCGGTCGTGCCCTAACGAGTGGAGAGAAGGAGACCGAGGCAAGAGATGGTGTGGAGGTGGAATCTGTAAGGTTTGGCCATTGGTTGGATTTGTAGAATGAGGGAAACCGAGGAGTCAATGGTGATTCAAGCTATTTCAGTTGAGTGACTAGAAGGAAAGAGACAGAAAATGAGAGACAGAGGAGGGGAGGGCGGGAGGGAGAGAGAAACCAGGAAATTCAGAAAAGGAACGCTTTGGTTTTGGTACTGACAAGACATCCAGTTAGCGCCGTCCAGGAAACACTGCAGTGTGGCCCTGGAGATCAGGCTGGAGATCAGGGCGGGCAATGGATTTGGAGGTCCTTGATGTAGAGATGTTTAACCAAAGGGAGCTGATGAGGTTGCCGAGGGAGAGAAAAAGGGAGGCCCAGGACAGGCCCTTGGAGAACACCTCCAGGAAGTTAGATGAGCCAACAAGAGAGGTGGAGAAGGGGCCGACCGGCAAGTGGAAGGAGAGCCTGGACAAAGAAGTGTCACCAGAACCCAGAAGGCAAAGAATATCCAGGAGGAGAGGGGGGAGGTCATCGGCCTCAAATGCTGAAGAGAGGCCAAGAAGGGCGAGGCATTGAAGGGCTTTAGCAGGTTTCTTCTTGTCTCCTTGTGGGATACAGTGACCCTGGATTCTTTAAAGCTGTTTGAGTTCTGGTCAGTCCTAACAGGCTGGAGATGGGTGGCCTGCAGCCACCTGGACTGTTGCCTCCTAACTGGCCTCGCTGCCTCTAGTCTCTTCCCATTCCAATCTACTTTCTCAGCTGCCGAGCCAAATTACCTAAAGAACAGGTTTCACCACATCTCCCTTTCTCTCCCTCTGTCTCTCTCTTTCCCTCCCTCTCTTCTCTTTCTCTCTCTATTTCTTTGGCTTTATATCTGTTTCTGTTACTTTGTCTCTCTATCCTGTCTCTGTCACTTTGATTCTGTCTCTGACATTTTGTCTCTCTATCTCTCTGTCTCTTGTCTCTGTCTCTCTGTCCATGTCTCTGTCTGTCACACACACACACACACACACAGTAGGCTCTCAGATACCTCCAGGGTCAAACATAAAAGAGTTGGGCATTGAGAGTCTTTAGAGACCGGCCCTCTCCCTCCCTCTCTGGGCTTATTGCACGTTCTTTCCCCGCTGCCTCGTCTCTGAGGGCACCTCCACTCGGGTGCTGCAGCTAGAAGGCTGGAGAAGGGAACCAAGTCTCATCTAAGAGAGCCATCCCCACACGGCTGGGCAGAGACACACACGTGGTCTCCCCGGGACATCAGTGAAGGCCCTTGAGCGATGCCTGGTTTCCTTCTGTCTCGGTAGCTCAGCCCAGAACAAGTTTTTAATGAGCGGCGCCTGAAGACTTACAGGTTGAGGAAATACTCAGATCAACTTGGGACTGGGAAGGCCCTCTGAGGCCCAGAGGCCCACTGATCCCAGAGCAGGAATCTCCTCTACAGTAGGACAGACTGCCTGGGAACCCTCACTAGGGCAAATTCCTTGCAATAAGCATTTATTAAGCTCCTACTATGTGCCAGGCACAGAGGAACAGTCAGAGTTTTAGGACGTTGCTTATCTCCTTCCTTCTGCAAATGCTGGACTAGGAGAAAGGAAGACCCAGACCTTAAACCCTTGCTAGCTGTGTGGCCCTGGACAAGTCACTTACATTCCTTTCTAGGGCAGTTAGCACAGTGGATAGAGTATCAGGCCTGGAGTCTCAAGGACCCAGGTTCAAATGGAGCCTCTGCCACTTCCCAGCTATATGACCCTAGGCAAGTCATTGAACCCCATTAGCCTAGCCTTTACCTCTCTTGTCTTAGAATTGATGCTAAGATAAAAGGTGAGCATAAAAAAAAAACACCTCAGTTTTCTCATCTGTAAAATGGAGCTAATAAGAGCACCTTCTTCTTATGGGAGGGGTTGTAAGGATCAAATGAGATAATATTCAAAACGCAAGAAGCTTGCTGGCTGGATGATAGCCATTCTACATGAAGCCCTTCTAGTCCTGAATCTGGTCAGAAAAATGTGGGTGTCAGACTATTCGTCCCTCCTCCCACGGGCTTCCTAGACTCTCTAGCTTCCCCCCAAAGTGAGTACAGCTCCAATGCCCCCTCCTACTGAAGGCTTCTCACTTTTTAAAAATTCTTACCTTCCGTCGTCTTCAGTTCTAAGACAGAAGAGGGCATTTGGGGTTAAGTGACTTGTCCAGGATCACATAGTTGGGATGTATCTGAAATCAGATTTGAATCCAGGTCCTCTGGGCTTCAGACCTGGATCTCTATCCACTGTGCTGCCTATCTGCCCCTCCCAGAAGGCTTTCTTGGATCAGTAGCAGCTCTGCTGCTGGTCTCAGAACCAGAAAGACCAAAAGAGTCCCCTCTTTGGCTGGGTGACCCTAGGCAAGTCATTTAACTTCTCAATGCTCTGGGCAGACTCCAAGTCACAGAGAAGGGGCTGTCCTATGCTGGTAGACGGAGTTTTCAATGAAATCACAGATTCAGTCCCTATTACGAGGGCATCCTTTGAACTGGACTAGGTAAGGGGGTGGGGCATCCGAGGAGGAGACGGCCCCCAGATGTTTGGAAGCATCTGAAGGACCCTTCCGTATGGATCAGGGACTCTCTCATGGGGCAGCCAGAAACTGTATCTAGCACGAGAAGAGACCTTGGAGGTTGGGCAGCCGAACCTCCTAGTTTTCCAGATGAGAAAATTCCCAGAGGAGAAGTGATGTGACCAAGGTCACTCAGGAAATGACAGAAACATACTTTGCACTCGTGTCCTCGAACTTGTAAGCCAGACAATTTCTTCTTGCCCACAGAACATGGCTACAAGGAATCCCCCAATGGCTGGCCGGCTGCCACTCAGGGGGCGATTTTTTTTTTTAAACTCGTCTTCTTAGAATCATTTCTAAAATAGAAGGATGGTAAGGGCAAATGGGGGTAAGTGACTGGCCCAGGGTCACACAGCCAAGAAGTGTCTGAGGCCAGATTTGAAAACAGACCTTCCTGAATCCCGACCTGGTACTCTACACACTGCGCCATCTGACTGCCAGGGGAGTGGACTCTTGTCAGAGTTGAACTATCTAGAACAGTGAGTTGCTCCAATTGTCTTCAGGATTCCCCCTTGACTTCCGCCTTGGGGTCTCTTCAAGAGGAGGCCAGGATTTCTCTTTCTCTCCTCGGCATCCCGAAGGATAGTTAATGGCAATTTGGCAGAGGGAATAAGAGAAGCAGACCTAAAATCAGGAAAGGCCAAGTTCAAATTTGACCTCAGATGTGTCGTAGGGGTGTGACCTTGGGCAAGTCATTTACCCTCTGTTTGCCTTGTTGGTTTCTTCATCTGTAGAATGAGAATAACAACAGCACTTACTTCCAAAGGAGATAATAATGGGGTTTTGTTTTGAATCAGCTTCTTTATTTTGTCGGTTATGTGGAGAAACAAGTCCTGCCAATTGTTTTCTGACATTTGAAGGTTCTGCCCCCTCCCTGAGGCGGTAGAGAGTCGGCCCTGGGTGACACCAGCATGCCTACACAGGCCAGAGCCAGAGGAGACCATCAGTGTGAGGCACGTGGCACCGGCGGCCTGAGAAGAGGGACACAGCTGGGGGACGCCATGGACGGCTGTCTGCTCGGGGCACTGAGAGCTTTCCTGGCCAGCAGAGGCAAGGCTGAGAGTTCCTGGATTGACCTTCCAGAGGCAGGATTTCCTGCCAGTGGGGGCTGCTTGAGGAAAGAAAAGGATAATCCTCCCAGCCTGGCAGTGGTGCCCTACTTAGAGGGCAGAGCCCCTGGCGTACTGGGCCAGGAAGAAGCCTGCAGGCTCTCTTGTCCCCAAACTCTGGTTAACTTTAGGAGTGTGTGTGTGGGGGGGTCCTAAACCAGAGGTGCCCCCCTTCCTGGCCACCGAAATGAAAAAGGAAGGAAGAGAAGGAAAGGAAGGAATAGAAGAAGGGAGAAGGGAAGGAGGGGGAGAGAAGAGAAGGGGAAGGAGAGGGAGGGAGGAAGGGAGGAAAAGAAAGAAAGAAAGAAAGAAAGAAAGAAAGAAAGAAAGAAAGAAAAAGGAAGGAAGAGAAGGAAATGAAGGAATAGATGAAGGGAGAAGGGAAGAAGAGGGAGGGAGGGAGGAAAGGAGGGTCATTTTCTGAGATCCAACAGTCAGGGTTTGAAGTGAGCCCTCTGGTGATCCTGCGACATGTATTACGATTTCATGTTTGTCTTTGTAGCTCCAAAATTGAGCACATTGCTCGGAGCTTAGCAGTAGTGATGACAATAACAATAATAACAATAATAAAAGCAGACATTTACGCGGCACTCGCTACAGCCAGGCACTCTGCTAAGAGCTTTACAATTATTATCTCATTTGATCCTCATAACTACCCCGGAAGGCAGGGACTGTTATTACCCCTATTTTACAGATTAGAAAACTGAGGCAACCAGAGGTTAAACGACTTGCCCAAGATCCCAGAGCTATCTGGGTCTGAACTCGTCTTCGGGACGGCAGGCCGGGCCCTCTGCCCTCCTCGCTCCCCCTCGCTAGTAGTCACTAAATGTGTGTGGAGCGCCGGTGCTGCCCAGGACCAGTCCCAGAAAGCTGCCCTTGGAAGTCTCGGAGTCAGCGGCGGCTGACCGTGGCCTCGGCGGCCTCTGCCGGGGTTCGTCCGCCACTGGGGCAGTCGGATCTTTTTCAGAGGAATTCTTTCGCTCAGGCCCGCCTCCCGGGGCAGCGGAGTTTCCTCCTTCCTCCTCCCCTCCCGGCCATAGGCGGTGCAGTGCTCCTGACCCTCCTCCCCTGGGGGTGGGGCTCTAGCTCCTCCCCCCCGCCCCCAGCCTGGGCCCCCAGCCTGGGCCCGCAGTGAGTGGTAGCGGCCCGGGAGGCCTCGGAGGCGAGCTCCGGGTAGAGGCCGGTGCCAGGTGGCCAGTCCAGCGCCCTGCCCAGCGCGGCCCGGGCCATGGGTCTCTGAGGGCCGGCCCGGGCGGGCTGCGGGGCGGCCCCATGCGTGGGTCCGAGCCATGAGCGGCGGCCGCCCGGAGTTCAGCATCGATGATGCCTTCGAGCTGTCCCTGGAGGAGGGGGGCCCGGGGCCCGGGGGGGGCCCCCCGCGCTTTGGGGCGCTGCACTTCGAGCGCAAGGGCCGGGGGGACGCGGAAGAGGAGGGCGAGAAGCAGTCTCGTCTCAAGTACCAGGTGAGAGGACCGCGGCCCCTCCCCCCAGCTCCCCGGCCCCTCCGCGCCTGTCTTCTCCCCTGTAAAATGGGGGGATCGCAGTGGATCCTCGCCAAAGCCCCTTCCAGCTCACTGGGCTCCCATCTGGCCCAGAACCCAAAGGCTTAAGACTTCAGACGAGAAGCTTCCCTAGAGCTCAGGGCCCCTACTTTGCCGGTAGGGAAGAGACTTGCCCAAGGCCCTGCGTCCTGGTAAGCTGGAGCTCCTCAGCCCCGCCCCCCCTTATCCAGGCCCAGTGCCCTTTCGTGAACGACCTCTCTGCGCCCCTAGAAAGGGACCCTCTCCCCCGAGCCGCGGCGAGGCCAGCCCCTGGGGCGGGCACCTCCCCACCCCAGCCCGGCTCGGCCTTCTCGTGCCACCCACCCGGGGAACTGGTTTCGGTTTCTGTGAGTCACCAAACTTGTTAGGCCGGTGAACAGCTGTCCGCCGACGGGCAGGGCTGCCTCCGGGCTGGGGGGGG
>NC_058135.1:291559435-291590235 GCF_016433145.1 Gracilinanus agilis | reverse complement strand
GGCCCGGGGGGGGTCCTAGGATTCCCCTCCCCCCCTCCGAGAGGCCCAGCCACCGAAGCTGTTTCCTTTTGGAGCAGAACCTGGAGAACGATGAGGACGCTGGCCGGATCCCCCCGGATCCCGACGGAGCTCTGAAGCTCAGGTTAGCGCGAGCCCCCTCCACCCTGCTGCCCTCTCGAGCTCGGGGAGCCGCTGCTCTGAGGGTGAGCCTCCTGCCCTCTGCTCTCCCCACAGGGACCCTGGGCGCTCCTCCACCCAAAGCTCCCAATGGTCCTTCAGCACCATCAGCAACGGCACCCAGCGCTCCTACCGGGCCTTCTGCAGGTGAGGCCCCGCAGCCCGCCCCTCTTAACCCCGCCCCTCACTGGCCCTGGGACCCTCCTCTCTCTGGGCCTCAGTTTCCACCTCCATAAAATGGGGAGGAGCGAGAGGCCGGGAGAGCCTTCCGAGTTCCCCACACCTGCCCGTCAGTGCCCGGCTCTTTTGGTTTCTTAGCTGGACGCAGCACCCTCTGATCCAGAAGAATCGCCGGGTGGTTCTGGCCTCCTTCCTGCTGTTGTCGCTGGGCCTCAGTGAGTGTCCGGTCCCCTGGCCGAGCCCCGGCTCACACCTGAACTGACCACCGGCCTTCCCGTTATGTGCTGGGGAGGCGGAGGGGGGAGAGAGAGTCACACTTTGGGCAGCCTCCGAGATCTCCTGGGCGCCTCTTTACTGCCCATTGGAGAGAATGGAGACCATTTAGGGGATGCGCGGAGCCCCGCCCGCTGGGGATTAGAGGAATTCGGAGGAGATGCCCCTGCCCTGCCCTCAGGGAGCTCCCAGCCTTGGGGGGGGTGTCCAACTCCCAGTGGTCCTGGCAAAGCTGTGTGAGCTGGGCTGGGCCCTTTGCCTCTCTGGGCCTCGTCCTCCGTCTCCTAAAATGGGGCCTCGCCCAGAGCATCAGGCTAGATGCTGAGAGCTCCAGGCCAGCCGGGAAACCCTCCCCCATCCCAGGAAGCCGACATCCTCTTGGGGGAAAGAACGTATTGGCCGAGGAGTAAATTTCCAGCTGTCGGGGAGCAGAGGGTAGTGGATCTGAAGGTCGAAAATTCTCTTTAGTATCTGAGTGGCCTCTGGGCCTCAGTTTCCCCACCTGTAAAAATGAGGAGATTAGACTCCGGGGAGCCCTAAGGTTGCCACCAGCTGTGGCTTCCTGCCCTGGGGGCTGGGGAGGGGCCCCATGGAGGCTGGCACCTCCCTGAGGGGGTGGGGGGTGGTGTGACTCCAGGAGGGGTTGAGAAGGTAAACCCCCCAGTGCTCAGGAGAGATTCTGAGCCAGCACCCCCCTTCCTCTCCTGCTCTTCTGCCCACAGCACTCATCCTCATTGGGGTGGGACTCCAGGTGAACCCTTCTCCAGGTGAGAGCCCGCCGGGGCCCTGATCTCCTACCCTGGATTGCTTTCTAACCCTTTCCTGGTCTTAGAATCAATAGGCAGAAGAGCACTAGGGGCTAGGCCATGGGGGGAGGGGGAGGGGCAAGTGACTTGCCCAGGGTCACCCA
Source organism: Gracilinanus agilis (assembly GCF_016433145.1). Classification (NCBI taxonomy): domain Eukaryota; kingdom Metazoa; phylum Chordata; class Mammalia; order Didelphimorphia; family Didelphidae; genus Gracilinanus; species Gracilinanus agilis. Next base: position 291,588,695 of record NC_058135.1, on the reverse strand, counting down.
GCTAGGGAGTGTCTGAGGTCTTCCCTCTCCTAAGTCTGACTCTTAATCCACCTCACCACCCAGCTGCCCTTCCCTGGCATTTTTGAAGTGGATGGGGGTGGCCAGGAGTTGAAAAGGCAGCGGCCATTCCTGAGCTCTGGGGCAGAGTGAGGAGCTGCCGCCCGCCCCCTGCCTACCCCCAGCCTGTCCAGCTGCCCTCCTTTGCTTCTCTCCAGCACAGTCCCCAGGGCCCAGGGTTGAGCCCAGCCCCATCTGCCTCTCCCCCTGCAGGTGTCTCCAGTGCCATCTTCTTCGTTCCTGGCTTCCTGCTGCTCATCCCCGGAGGTGTGCCCCGGCCTGGGGGAGGGGGGAAGCGGGCAGGGGGCAGGGGGGCTGGCCAAGGCCCGGTGAGGGTGACTGACGGGCTCCCCTCTTACAGTGTACCACGTCATCTTCATCTACTTGGCCGTCAAGGGCCACCGAGGCTTCCAGTTCTTCTACTTGCCGTACTTTGAGAAGTGAGCCGCGAGCCTGGCTGGGATGGAGCTCTCCCCCACCCCCTGCTGCCTTAGCCGCCCGGAAATGGGCCCAGCTGGCCGGATACTGGATGCCGGACAGCTCCAGGCTGGGCGGGAGGAAGGATGGGGAAGGGGCCCTGGCTGTGGCGAACTGACAACAAAGGGAGCCTCCCCTTCCCTTCCTAGGGACCTCTGAGCCCCGCTGGCCGATGCCCTGCTCTTCAGGAGGGGGGACTGGAGGCTCAGAGAGTGGCGCCTTGTCCAGAGATGCCCAGCTAGTCAGCAGCAGAGGCAGGATTTGAACCCGGGCCCTCTGCCTCTGGCTCACTACTTGGAGCTGCCTTGATCCCTGCTAGACAGGCTAGAGCTGAAGCCCCTGAACAGCTTCAGTCACTGCTCCTTGCCCGGCCCCAGGACCCCAGAAGGTCTGAGCTGGAGAGACACAGCCAGCTCTGGGCTCGGGTTTTCTCAGGAAGTTTTCTGCCCATCTCTCCTCCGTCCTCCTTCCTCCCTGGGCTGGGGGGGTGGGGGGGAGAGGGGGGCAGGCCTTACTCAGCCCCACCCCCACTCCAGCCCTTCTTTATTCCTCGTGCCTTTAACTTATTAGGAGGCCCCAGGCTTTGGGTCTTGTGTCCAAATAAAATGGCACTGGATTCTGGCTCAAAGACTTGGCTCTGTCCTCTTTTCCCTTCAAACCTCGTCCCCCCTCCCTCGCCCAACCTCCCCCGCAGCCCAGCCCCCAAACGGGGCCAGATTCCAGAACGCTTCTCTTTTTAACCCTTTGTGGTAGGTCATGCCAATCACATTTCCCCCATTATACAGATGAGAAAACTGACCCTTGCTGGGAATGGCCAAGCTTGTGTATTTGAGAATGTGGATTCTTCGCCCCCACAGGGCCCTCTTTGGAAACGTCCTATCCTCTTAATTTCCTAATAGACCGGCTCTCCTTTCCCCAGGAGCCATCTCTGGTAACCCAGAACGGGAAGAAGGGAAAAAAGGTGTGGGGGAGGGGAGCAGCTTTGCAAACCTCACCCACACGTCTGGGGCGGATAGCCTCCGCAGCGGTCTACACCCGCAGCGGTCTACACCTGCCAGGAGCCCCACGCTTTTAAAAAAGGGTTTTTTTTGGGGGGGGCACTGCCACGTGCCAATGACTGGAGCCTCCTGCAACAGAGGGCTCCCTGGTAACAAGGTATCGCTAAACCAAACAACAGGGTCCCCACGTATGCCTCGTTCCCCACGCGGGGTCCCCCACCACTCCCCCTTAGCTGGTCCGCGATGAGGGCATCCTGCTGTTATTTCCCTCTACACAGCGTGGCCTCCTTTGGCTGGGCTCTTCGGACACACATTCTGGGATTCCTCCCAGGACGTCCGTTCCCTTCTGGCTCCCTCCTCTGCTGCCCCCTCCCCTGCCCACTAGTGTCCCGGATGCTGGAGTAGCTTCCTGGCGAGAGAAGGGAACGTTCAGGACGGGCTCTTCGCTTTCTGCTCCTTTCCCAAGTCATAGTCAGCACTGGACAGCTGGGAAGGAGGCAGCCACTGGTGGGGCTCCAACTCCCAAGGAACTCCCCCTAAACTATCCCGGAAGTGGTTCCCCCCCTCTGCCTGAAGACCTCCCAGGAGAGGGAGCCTCCCCTCTCCTCCCAGGCATCCTCTCTGGGACCCCTCCCAGCATTAGGAAGTTCTTGTGCACATTCAGACTCAGCTGGCCTCGGCACCTTCTCCCCATTCCCCGCTCCCCGCTCCTGCCCTGATCTCCCCTCCTCCCCCCAAGCTCTTCTTCTCCAGATTAGCACCTTCTTTTCTTTTTCTTTTTTCTTTTTTTTAACCTTCCTTCTTAAAGGAACAGACACCACACTCCTCCTGCTCCCCTGGGGGGTGGCCGTCATCCCCACTCCTGGCAACAGCGATCAGGGGATCCTGAGGCTGCAGAGCCTCGCATCTCCCCGGCTCCCATTTACCCCTCCCGGGTAACCCGGCTCTTAGTAATAATAGCACACTTGGAAGTTTGCCAGAGACTTTACTGCCCATGCGCGCTTACATCATCCGCCCCCAGCAGCCCCGGGAAGCCTGGCTCTTATCCCCATCTGATAGATAAGGAAGGGACTTGCCCAAGGCCACACAGCTCATCCGTGGTCCAAGGCAGGATCTGTAGGGAAACTGGATGGCCCTGTGGAGGGGGAGTTCCTGACAGGAAGATGAGGTCAAGTCCTGCCTCAGATACTGATTAAATGGGCAGATACTAAGTATATACATATTTATTTCATATCTGCCTATTTAATACATAAAATATACCCTGATCTTCCATCTTAGAATTGATGCTGCGTGTTGTTTCTAGCACAGAAGAGCCATGGCAAGGGCTGAGGCAATGGGAGTTAAGTGACTTGCCCAGGGTCACACAGCAAGGAAGTGTCTGAGGTCAGATTTGAACCCAAGATTTCCCACCTTGGGGCCTGGCTCTCCATCCACGGAGCCCCCTCACTGTTCCCGAGGCATGCCATTTACTTAGCTTCTTCTATCCTCAGTTTTCTCATCTGGATAATGGGGGAATAACAGCTCCTGCCTCCTGAGGTAACACACGGCAAACGTTAAGTCATTCCAAAGCGCTAGTTTTTATGAGCGCAGCCAGGGATTCCCAGCTCCAGAGACGAGGAGGGGACTGCAAGCAGGGCCAGCTGAGCCCACCAGGTGGGTGTTAGTGGGGAGTCCCGTCCTCTTGGCCCCCTCCCACTCTCCATTTCTGGGCTCCGGGCCTCAAAGCAGGAATGGGTGGGACTCGGCTTAGAACTGGGGGAGGAAGGAAAGGCTCCGTCACTGCAAAATGAAATGCTATGGCTGCCCTCCTTGCTCTCTCCCCAACAAGTGTTCCCTGCCCTGGGCCTCGGAGGCTTCTCTAGCCCCGCTTCCTGCTTCCTCTGTCTGTTACCGAAATAAGCTTTATCGGAGACCCCCAGCCACAGGGGCGGCCTCCCCTCAGCCTCATCCCCTCCCTGCCGGGGGCTGCTTTGGCAGTGAGGTTCTAGGTGGCACCAGGCTCTTTCCCCAAGGGGGGGGTCTGGAGCCCCAGCTTTTCCTGGTCTAGCGAGAACCTCTCAGGCGGGCAGCCCCTTCTTCTTCTTCTTCTTCTTCTTCTTCTTCTTCTTCTTCGTCTACTTCCCGGCTGAGGCTTCTGATGCCCGGGGGCCGAGGGCGCCCAGACAGGATGACGTGGAGATGGGAATTGGAGGCCCGTGTCCTGGTTCATGGCCTGCTGCTGGCTCCCCCAGGGGCCGGCAGAAGCGTCCCAGAATGTGGGCCATGCTCAGAAGCTGGCACCTGTCCCTTCTCTCCGGCTCCTGCCGATCCAGAGACCTCTTTCCCTGCCTCTTCCTTGGGAAAGATGGAGGACAAAAGGCAGGGCAAGCAGATGGGCGGCGCCTCTGACCCCAGCTGTGAGCCAGGGCAGGAGGGGAGCCTCGGGAGCGATGCCCAATTCCCAATGGCTCAAGTCGGGCCACCTCTGCTAACATCCCTCCTGGCCCTGGCCCTGCTGGCATCACGACCCGAGCAGGCCCAGGGCCGCCCTTTCTCCATATTCGCTGGAACAATTCAGCAAGCACGACCCCGTGCCCAGGCCCAGCCCTCAGTGGGCTGCAGTCCAGGAGGCAGGAGAAAGGGCCGAAGCGCACTCTGGCTCCCAGCAGACAAAAGCCACAGGTGGGACCCATTTAGAGGCTCTGGGACCAAGCAGGGCCTACTGTGGGATGGGATTCCAGGACAAAAAAAGGAGCCAGTGGGCCAGGGTGATCAAGGAGGGCTTCATGGAGGAGACAGGAAAAGAAACTCAGAGGGGGAGTCCGGGGCTCTGGATTCAAGTTCCAGGACTGCCCTTACTATTTGTGTGACATGAGGCGGGCACCATGAAAACAACTCTGAAGCTGAAAGAGACCATCCATTTGAATCTCCTCATTTTACACGTGGGGAAACCGAGGCCCGGGAGGCAAAGAGATTTGCCTCAGGTCACACAGGTAGTAAGTGTCTGTTGAAACTGGATTTGAACTCAGGCTCTCTGCTTCTAGATGGCAGAAGGGGCTGCCGTTGGACACCGAATGAACAAAGCTTCCTCCCCTGCAGAACCGGGCAGAGGACTGGACTAGAGAACCTCTCTAAAGTCTCGGGCAGCTCTCATGTCTGGGGCTAAGAGGACGGGGATGGCCCGGCGGCATGAGTGCTTGGCACTACCAGAGGGGACTAGCAGTGCAATGCCAGCAAGCTACGTCGAAAGCATTGGGACCCCCAGGGACCTCCGGTTGGCCGTCCAGTCAGATGATGTCACAAGCAGGGCCTTCTCTGCCCGCTGGGGCCCTGGGGGGTGCCTGGGGCCAGGGACCTTCCGCTTAGGGGGCGGAGAGCATCATCACGAACTCTGCGAGAGAGGAGAGACACAGGAGCAGCGTGAGCATCGGAGCCAGAGGAAAGGGGAGGCTGGGGGCCCCGCAGGGCAGAGAGAGGAGGAGAGGATGATGGGAGGGGCCCCGGGCTCTGTCCTCACCATCAAAGTCCACGTGTCCATCTCCGTTGAGATCCACCTCTCGAAGGATCTCGTCCAGCTCAGGCCCCACCAGGGGCTCCCCAAGCAGGGAAGGGGCAGCAGCCCGAAGCTCGGCCACCGTGATCCTGCCATCCCTGTCCGCATCGAACTGCAGAGAGCCGGACGAAGGGGCTTCCTCAGGCCCGTCCCCGCTTGGCCCATCTCTCAGCCAGTACCCAAGCCCATCTCGCTTCTCTTCTCGTCCCTTCTGGTCGCCGTCCCCCTCCCTAACCCTACGGCCTCCTGCCACCCCCTCATCCCTACCTCTCGGAAAGCGATGCGAAGCTCCCGGATGCCCACCATGTGTGCTGTCTCCTCTCGGAGCTTTGGCCCCATCATCTCCACGAATTCTTCAAAGTCCACACAGCCGCCCACTGCAGGACCCCAGGGAGGAGCTCAGGACAGCAGCCTGGGTGCCCAGGCCTGGGTCTCTGATAGAGGCTCTGGGGCACTCTCCTTAGCAAGCCCCTCCCATGGATAGAACAAGGACTAACTCCCAACGAGCAGGGTCAGAAGGAAAGCATTTAGTACCCCTCAGAGAGTTCAAATCTAGTCTCAGATACTTACTTCCTAGCTGTGTGACCCTGGCCAAGTCACTTCTCCCTGTTTGCCTCAGTTTCCTTATCTATAAAATGGGCTGAAGAAGGAAATGTCCAATCACTCTGGTATTTTTTTTTTTAATAAAACTCTCACCTTCCATCTTGGAATCAATACTGTGTATTGGCTCCCAGGCAGAAGAGTGGTCAGGGTAGGCCATGGGGGTCAAGTGACTTGCCCAGGGTCACCCAGCTGGGAAGTGTCTGAGGCCAGATTTGAACCCAGGACCTCCTGTCTCTAGGCCTGGCTCTCCATCCACTGAGCCACCCAGCTGCCCCCCTTTTTTTTTAAAAAAAATTTAAACCCTCCCCTTCTGTCTTGGAGTCAGTACTGTGTATTGGCTCCAAGGCAGAAGAGTGGTGAGGCTGGGCCATGGAGGTCAAGTGACTTGCCCAGGGTCACACAGTCAACTGCCTTTTGACTTCCCGAACTCAGCATGTCCAGAACGAAGCCATGATCTCTCACCAAAGGGCGCCCCTCACCCAGGTATTTGGGCCCGTGGCTTCGGGTCCCCCTCGCCTCCTCTCTTGGCACACTCTCGCTCACCAATCGAACCCGTCGCCAGATCCTGTCCTTCCTGCCTTCACGATATCTCAGATATTCAGAGCCACCACCCTGGGGCGGGCCCTCATCACCTCTTGCCTGGACCCTTGCCATAGCCTTTGGCCAGGCTCTCTGCTCCAAGCCATCTGCTGCTATTCAGCTGCTCCGGCGCTTCCCCTCAAACCCAGGGCCGATCCGGCCGCTCTCCTCTGGCCATCCCAGCCTTCCCACCACCTCCAAGACCAAATCCAGGTCGTTTGTTTGACTTCTCGGCCCCTCCCTCCCCGGGGTGGCTGCTCGGATGTCCGACTCTTCCTGACTCCGCCTGGGGCTTTGCTTGGCAGAGACGCTAGGCTAGAGGGATTTGCCGTTTCCATTTCCTACTCATTTTACAGATGAGGAAACTGAGGCAAACAAGGTTACGCCACTTGTCCAGGGTCACGCGGCTCCTAAGTGTCTGAGACCGGACGTTAACTCGAATCTTCTGGACTCCGAGCCTGGACCTCATCCACGACGCCAGCAGCCCTCGGCTGCCCTCCCAACCCTCCGAGATCCGGCTACGTGCGATGGCTCACGCGCGGCGCCCCTCTCTCGCCTCCATGATTTTACACGGGCCCAGCCTGTCCGGGGGACGCCAGGCTCCCTCGCCTCAACGAGGGACTTTTCCAGGCCCCCCACCTACTACTAGAGCCATGACCGGCCATGCTCAGTGTAGCCCTCATATGCAGACAGACGGATAGATTTGTGTGTAGAGACAGGCAGGCGGACAGGCAGACGGATAGACAGACAGTCAGACAGACAGACAGGTAGACGGATAGACAGACAGACGGATAGAGATTTGTGTGTAGAGACAGGCAGGCGGACAGGCAGACAGACAGACAGGCAGACGGATAGACAGACGGATAGACAGACAGATAAACAGACAGACAGACGGATAGACAGACAGATGGATAGACAGACAGATAAACAGACAGACAGACAGACGGATAGACAGACGGATAGACAGACAGATAAACAGACAGACAGACGGATAGACAGACAGATAGATAGATAGACAGATAGACAGACAGATAAATAGACAGTCAGACAGCAGGCAGATAGACAGACAGACAGACAGATAAATAGACAGACAGACAGCAGGCAGACAGACAGGTAGACAAATAGACAGACAGACAGATAGAGATTTGTGTGTAGAGACAGGCAGGCAGACAGGCAGACAGACAGACAGGTAGACAGACAGACGGATAGACAGACAGATAGATAGATAGACAGATAGACAGACAGACAAACAGACAGACAGATATATATATAGAAAGATAGATTTGTATGTAGAGATAGACAGGCAGGCAGGCAGATAGATAGACAGACGGACAGATAGACGGACAGATGGATGGACGAATGGTTATCTACACGGCATCTCTTCCACTAGAACATGAGCTCTCTGTGGATGGGGAATGTGCTTGCCTTTCTCTCTATCCCCAGAGCTTGGCCCGGCGCCTGTATACAGCTGGCACTTAATAAATGCTTGTGGGCTCCCCGGCCGCAGGAGAGGCCAAAGGGAAGAAGCGCAGTGCATGGGCAGGAGGCCCCCCTTTCCCCTGGGCGCTGCCTCCCTCCTTGCTGTGACCTTGGATAACTCTCCTGCCCTGTCCGGGTTTGCTTTCCTCACTGCAGGCTGGGCGAGTTGGGCGCCGCTTCATGACCGTTTAAAGGGTTACATTAAAAACAAAGCCGCCGCCGCGGCCGGCCCGGGTTCTCCGGCCTCGGCCATCTCGTCTCTCTGCTCCTCTCCACACGCCCAGCCCAGCCCGGAGGGTTCTGGGGGGCCTTTCCGGGTCCCCGGGGACCGCCATCTCCCTGAGGAGGGGCCCAATGGGCAGCCGGGGAAGCCCTCTAGAGCCGGGCGGCCTGAGCTCGCCGCCACCACATGAGCCTCAGGGAAGGCCAGGAAGGCCGGGCGGCGGTTCCGGCCTTTTCTTACAGAAATGGATAAAATAAGGAAAATGGAGTCAAAGCCCCCGGACGGTCGTGTCCGAATCCGAGACGCAGCCTCGGCCGTTCTAGCAAGCCTTTCGGCCGGCCGTGCTCGAACCCTGGCGCAGCGAGCTTTGGGGCAGCCAGCGGGCCTGCTCTGCGTCTGTCTGTCTGTCTGTCTGTCCTAACGCTCCGCTCCGAGCCCACGGGAGCCTCGTTCCCAGGCTCGGGCGGCACCAGGACCTTAGGGCGGGGGAGCCCCTGGAGCTGGGAGGGCCCCCAGTACACCGAAGAACACGGGACAGCCGAGGCAAGAGGAGACTCAGAACAGAGAAGACAAAGCATCCCTTAGCCCAGAAAAAGCCAGAGCTGGGGAGACCTAGAACACAGAACATCGGAGCGGGGGGGCCCCTGGAATGCAGGACGCGGAATGTCAGAGCCGGGGGGGCCCTGGAGCACAGAAGGCGGAATGTCAGGGCTGGGAGGGCTTCAGGCCCCGGAATAGCAGCGGAGGGAATCTCGGAAGCTCCGACGCAGGACTTTTCTCTTAGAACGCGGAGCCTCAGAGATCACCTCCATCTCGTCCGTCACTTTCCAGCCTGGAAGCTTCCCCTCGTCCCACCCCCATTTTTAGTCTGACCTCAACAGGAACTCGAGGCCCCTTGGAAGCCTCCCCCCGCAGGTCCTCCCTGATTTCATCCCTCGCGTCTCCCCCCACCTCCCCCCGGGGGCCTCCGACACTGACTTCTCATCTTGACGTGCTGCGAGATCTCGATGAGCTCCATCTCGGTGGGCATGTAGCCCAGCGTGCGCATGCAGGCCCCCAGCTCGCGGTAGCCGAGGTAGCCGTCTCGGTCCGTATCGAACTCATTGAAGGCCTCCAGCAGCTCTGTGCAGGCCGGCAGCACGGGGAGAGGGCAGGGAGGCAGCCTCAGGACTCGGCACCTCCATCGGGGGTGGCACCCCTCGCCCATGTACGCCAACTCCCAGGGCTCCCCGGTGCCCCGCCCGGGCTCTCTGCTCCCCCTTGGCTGCGGTGGCCCCTCCCCTCTGCCTCAGTTTCCACACTGGCTCACCATCTAGCTCCTCGGGGCCCAGTTCCCGATCCTGCAAGAAGAGAGATCAGAGATCACGCGGGCCCCGGCTCCTGCCCAGGCGCCCCTTCCTGGCCTTCTCTCCAGTCTAGGAAGGCACCGTCTGCCAATCTGGGTAACCCGAGACAAGTCCCTCCCTGTCTCCTGGCCTCAGTTTCCTCATCTGTGAAAGGGGGGGGGTGGAAGCAGAGAACCCCTAACAAAGGTCCCTTCCAGGCCTGAGAGCCCAGGCAGCACGGAAAGGGCTTCACAAGGAAGGGACTTCCAGCAGCCCCAGGAGAGGGCCAGGCGGCGGGGGAAGAACTGTCCGCCTTTTACAAATGCAGCCACTGAGGCTCGGAGAGGTGGTGACTGGCCCAAGGTCACACGGCAGAGCCGGCCACAGCCAGGACAAGCTGGGTGTCCCTTCTGCCTCCGGCCCCAGACCGTCTCCCCCAATCGCCACATTTGCCGTAGGCCTGGGCACACGGACCCAAGTGTCCAAGAGATCCCACGGCCGGCCCTCCCCTCCCCAGTCCTGGGCCCTCGACCCCTCCACAGACCAGCTCTGGAGGGGTCGTGGCAATAGGTATGCTGTGGAGGGGGAGGAGAGGCTCCCCCAAACGAGAGGGGCCCCGTTAGCCAGAGCCCCAGCCCCGTAATCCCAGGCCCGGGCCCTCACCTTGCCAAAGACACTGTTGAGCAGCGGCCAGTAAGCCTTGTGGGCAGGGTCGTGGTGAGGGTCGCCCCGGTGCCGATGGGACAGCCTTCGGTGGCCCGGAGCGAGGCCAGCCTGGGAGCCTTCCCCGGGCCCGGCCTCGGCCTCGGCCGAGGGCCCCCCGTTCTTGTCCGCTTCGTGGCCCCCGGGAGGGGGCTTCTCCTCCTCTCCAGCCTTCTCCCTGGGGTCGCCACGCCTGCCTTTCTGGGACTCTCGGCGCCCCTTTTCTCTCTTGCTTCTCCTTATGCTCTGCTCTCTCGAGATCCCTCCCTCCGACTTGGCCCTGACGGCCTCCCCCGGGGGAGGCTTCTCTGGACCCCCACCCTGGCTGGCCTCCGCCTTCTTGTGTTTGCCCCCATCCTTGGCAGCCATGCGGGCAGCGCCAAGAGGCAGCAGTGCCACCGCGTCCACGGCCAGCCCTCGAGGAGGATCCAGAAAATCAGCTTAGTGCCACCCGCGCCCCAGGGAGCAGCAGGGCTGGGCTCAGGTCACCCGGCGGGGCTTAAGGTAAGTAGGAAGGACATCGGCCGGCCTGATTATCTCCCCGCCCCCACTCCGCCCCGGGGTCCCTGCTGGGCCCCGAAACAGCCAAGACCACCACCAGCTCCCGCCTGGGGGTATCCCACGACTCACTCCTCCGCCTCTCTGGCTCCCGATGGGCCGGAAATCGCTTCTCGCGCCCACGACCAGGGCACAGCCTCGGCATTTGACAGAAGAAATGGGGTGGCGGGAAGAGGACCCAGAAGGAAAAGGAGGGAAATGGGGGACACGGATGGTGAGCGGAAGAGGCGAGACTTGAATCCAGGACCTCTGAGCCCAAATCTGGTCATTTGGGGTCTGAGGTTCAGATTTCTCATTGTAGAAGGGGGAAAGCAATTCGTGAAGCCTCGATCAGAGAGCGATGGGAGGCGGCATTATTATCAAGAGAACGTGCCCCCCCCCAATTATTCCTCTGTCCACAGGGGCCTTCGTGCAATGGAGGTGGACGCAGGGGAGGAAAGACAAAGACAAAAGAGTTTACATTTTATTGAAGAAGAGGCTGGGCCTGGAGTCAGGAAGATCCGAGTTCAAATCTCTCCTCAGACACTTCCCAGCTGTGGGACCCTGGGCAAGTCACTTAACCACATCCCTCCCAGTTTCCTCAGCTGTAAAATGGGAATAAACCAAGGTCATCCAATGGTCAGTCGTCCTGGCTTTTGTCTTGCTGCTGGACTTTGATGACTGCCATCTTTGTGTGAGACGCTGCCTCACTTCAGTCCAATTGGTGTATACGTCAAGATGTCACCGGTCCTCCTCAAAAATAAAGGACGGGAGGGGGCAGCTGGGTCGCTCAGTGGATGGAGAGCCAGGCCTAGAGACGGGAGGTCCTGGGTTCAAATCCGGCCTCAGACACTTCCCGGCTGCGTGACCCTGGACAAGTCACTTAACTCCCATTGCCTAGCCTTACTGCTCTTCTGCCTTAGAACTAATCCACGGTCTTGATTCTAAGGCGGAAGGGAAGGACTTCAAAAGAAAAGGCAAGACAAGAGAACAGGAAAGATGAACAAGATGAGGATGAAGAAGTCTCTGGGGTTACAGTGAGGAGGGAAGGAGATGGTACCTGTGAAGCGCTTTGCGAATGTTGAAGGGCTCTGTAAAGGCCAGCTGCGAGGCTTCTTCTTCTTCACAAAGAAGGGCACAGCTCCGCCAAAGCTGGACGGGGGGAGAAATGTAAAGGGAGTCCGTTCCAGGCAAATGCGCAGAGGTGGGAGACAGCAGGAATCCTGCTCAGGGAATCCAAGATGGCTGAATCCCAGGATTAATAAAGGAAATAAATAGGAAATCATACCGGCAAGGTGACACGAGAGTGGGCCACACAGGTGCTTTTATGAGCCACTGAGGCACCACAGGAACGTGCCGTGTGTGGTCAGCCTATCACGTGTTCTAGGCGTGGGGGAAAGCCAGAGAAAATGTCCAGAGGTAGGAGGTGCAGAATCTGTTTTATTGTGGAACGACAAGGGAGCTGGTGTGGCTGCCTTCAAAGGGTACATGGGGGGGACGTCGTCACCTCACTCCTCCGTTATTGCACTACGGGCTGGTTGGGCTCCTTGCTACTTCCTACACCATTCAGCTTACCACGCTTTCTCTCTAAGACTCAGATCTGACCATGTCCCTCTTCCATCCAATAACCTCCTGTGGCTCCCTATCACTTTCAGAATCGAATATAAAATCCTCTGTTACACTAGGAGCTCTTGAGGGCAGGGACGTCTTTTGTCCTTTTTCTGTAAGCCAAGCACTTAGCACAGTGCCTTGCACATAGTAGGTGCTTAGCATCTGTTAGATGATTGACTTCCTGATGAACGCTTTTTAGTGTCCCAAACATTTCCCTGGAACAACAAATCTTTCAAACACCTCTATTGTTCTGGCAGAGCTATTTGCCTGAGAAGCAGGGGGTGCCACTGTCTCTGGAGACTTGAAACATTGGAGAAATTAGAATTTATAGAATTCCAATTGTGGGTCACTCCAAGGGCATTCAAGGAGTGTGGTGGGCCTCAGTAGGAAGCAACAGATCATAGGCCAGTAATCATGCAGGCAAAGTTGCATAAAGGAGAGACGCGGGATCAGAACTAGAGGATATTCCATTACGACCATATACCACACCTTATTCATCCATTTTTCAGGTGATGGACAACCCTCAGTGGCAAAGAATTGGAAACTGGGGGGTTGTCCGTCACTTGGGGAATGGACACATTGTGTGTAAAGGTTAAAATCAATGGTTGGATGATGATTATATGAAATTATGTGATTGCCAGTTTTTATTCTATCTTGAGTTAGAAATTTATTTACAAATATTTACAAATAGAGAAGAAACAATAAAGAACACAAATGTGAGGGGGATAGAGAAGTTATCTATCCTATCAACCTAAATGCTTTAATCTGGGTCTGCTTAATCCAGGCAGAGATGAATTAGCTCTCGACCAGGAAGGCAAGTGAGTAACCACGGCCTCCTCCAAGATGGAAACTAGTCTCTTCAGAAGCTAGGAAAGGGGTCAGCATTTTGCTCACCCAACAAAGTAATTCGAGAGTCAGTCCAAGAAGAGCCAAGCTCCAACTCCAAGATCCAAGTCATAGTCTCCAGTGAAGCTCTCTCAGACCGTCTAAGACTGTCTCCAGAAGACGATCTCTTCAGACTATCTTCTCAACGACAATCTGCCCCGAAGGAGTTCCGGGCTTGCTTTTTAGGGTGACTTATTGTCCCCTCCCCTCTTCCAAACTGTCTAGCACTGCCCAGGGGGCAGCGTCTATAGGATCAACAACTTCTCATCTTCTGCAGGTTAAGTTTTCATCCAAATTCACAGATCCGGGCTGACTGAATTTCTAAGGATGTGAATTCTAGTACCTTGAAGTATCTTGCTGGCTTCTCACCTAGTACTAAGTAGGGTGTTTAATTTTTTTATTGATTCAATTCAAAAAAACAATGGAGAATTAATCCTGTCTTCACAATCTAGTGAGGTACTAAGTAGGGGTACTTAAGTTATTGTTAACTCAGGATAGACAGTAAAGAATTCTCTTTCACATGTGGCATATGGCTGAAATGGAATACTATTGTGCCAAGAGAAATGATGAACAGGATAAGTTCAGAAAAACCTGGAAAGACTTATATGAACTGATGCAAAGTGAAGTGAGCAGAACCAAAAGAACTGAGTATGTTATTGTATACAGTAAAATAGAAATACTATACAGTGATCTACTGTGAAGGACTAATCCATTATCAGGAAAGCAAGATTCCAAGACAACCCCAAGGTACTCATGACGAAAACCTCTCCACAGCCAAAGAAGGCCCTGTTGGAGTCCACGGCTTCCACTTTATTTCCTTTATGAGATTTCTATTGTATGTGTGATATGTGACTTCTATCATGATATGAGCAATATGGAAATATGTAATGCATGAAAGTACTTATATAACTTAGACTATTTATTGCCATGAGGAGAAGGGAGGAAGGAGATAGGGAGAAATTCTGAGTTCTAAAATGTTCAAAAACAATTGTCAAAAATTGTTTCTAGGGGGCAGCTAGGTAGCTCAGTGGATGGAGAGTCAGGCCTAGAGACGGGAGGTCCTAGATTCAAATCCGACCTCAGACACTTCCCAGCTGTGTGACCCTGGGCAAGTCACTTGACCCCCATGGCCCACCCTTCCCACTCTTCCACCTAGGAGAAGTTAAGGGTTTAAAAAAATGTTTCTACATGGAACTGAAAGAATTAATTAATTGGTTTCTAAAAAATGTTTAATAAGATCTAGATTTTGAAAAAAAGAACTAGAGGGAAGCCAAAAAACAGGCTTTATGTGCCATTGGTGTCCAATCAATGTCAATGCCTAGAGCAGTGATTCCCAAAGTGGGCGCTACCACCCCCTGGTGGGTGCTGCAGCAATCCAGGGAGGCGGTGATGAGGCCACACTTTTTTTTGTATTACATTCTATTCTGAGTTCAATAAATAGTTTCATCATTTCCAGGAGGTGCTAAGTCATATTTTTTCTGGAAAGGGGGTGGGAGGCCAAAAAAGTTTGGGAGCCGCTGGCCTAGAGGAAGGCCCCCAGCTCAGGGGATAAACAAGAGAATGTGGCCAACCATCCCGTGGGTTAGACGGCAATTTGTGAGATTTCCTAAAGCAGTGAGGTTATAGATTCATTAAAGACACCAGGCTGTCTCCCAAAGTGGGATGGAATGCCTCTGGAGGTAGTGAGTTCCCTGTCACTCTGAGGGATGAGAGGTGCCAGAGACTTCCTGCTCAGACCCTCATCTGAGCATCTCAGTATGGTCCCTTCCAGCTCTGAGAGTCAGTGACCCGTGAGTCTAATCAATACTAACATAGCAGCCCCTCTGGAAATCTCCCACTAGAACATGCGCTTCTTGAGGTCAGGAATGGTCATTTCGCCCCTTTTAGCATTCTCAGCATTCTCTGTGTTCTCGAGCCCAGTGCCTGGCACGGAGGAGGCGCTTAAGAACTGGCAGCATTCAAGGGCTGAATCCCCAGGTGGGGGTGGCTGCTCTTCCCAGGCTCCAGAGCCTCAGTGGACATGTAGGATTTGGAGCCCGCCAGAGGTCAGTTAGAACAGAGCCAGACTCCTGTGCAGGCTGTCAAGAGCCTTGAATGCCAATCTAAAGAGATGCTTGAGACAGAGGCCAACGAACCTACAAGCCAGGGGGGCCTATTTCTGCCCATTCTAAGCTGCTCGGTGAATGGGGAAGGGCACCGGGGAAAGCCTGGCCCCCTCCCACCTCTTAATTCGCCCCAGTCGGTGATGCCGACTTCCTGCCTCTCCCTTAGGGAGAGACAGGCAGGGAGGGATGTGAGGCACCACTACTGCCCCCAGCAGTCCCCACAGGCCTGGGGGCCTAGGTGGGGGGAAGCCGGCTGGGGCAGCGTGACTCCAGAACGCTGCCCAGCGGGGCCTGGGGTTAGAGTTTCTCCAAGAGAGGAGTCCTATGAATGTTTAATGGGCCTGCCCGGCTTGGGTTACCTCTCCCACCACAGAAGTGCATGGGGCATCCGTCCACTCCAGCCGGAGCCCAAGCCCACACAGACAGACTGGCAGACGGGCCGTCACACCCCTTGGGCCTGCCTCGATGCCTGGCAAGGGGAACTGGGAGTAGACGTAGAGAAGTCAGACTGTTGTGTGTGAGCTGCAATCTGCCCCATCCTCGTCCCTGCCCCGGTGGCTGCCCCTCACGTGCTGGTAAGCCTGTCTACCCCCATGAGCCCCCGGCCACGGCCTCTTCCTGGCCCTCAGGCACCCGAGGGAGAGGAGGGGAGCCCTGCCCAGGAGGTTTGGGGAGGAACCTCCTAGGGGAGGGGGTCTAGGGTGGGGGGAAGGACAGCCCCCCCAGCTCTTTAGCATAGAGACCCCACAGGGGAGTGTCCCCACCCATAGGAGCCGACCCCCCAGGCACCACCCAGGGGTGCAGAGGTCCCTAGAAGGCTGGAGGCAGAAACAAAGGATCTTAGAGGGCATCAGCTCTCATTTTACAGAGGAAACAGGTCCAGAGAGGGGAGGATCTGCCCTAAGCCTCACGGCCGAGTCAGGAGCAAAGCCTCAGCCCCTGCTACTGCGGTCTGGCAAGCTATTCACCACGGGGCCTCCTGGGCATGGAGGAAACCCATTTTTCCTCAGAAGGACCAATCTGGGAACTCCTAGAGGAGGGACTCCTGGGAAAGAGAATCATCGAGTATGGAAGAATCCTTAGTGTCTAGAAAGGTCTCTAGAGGGCCTATAGCCCATTTTATAGGAGGGGTAAACTGATGGGAAGGAAGGAGGGAGGAAAGAAAGGAAGGAAANTGTGTCAAAAATAGCAACCTTTGGTTTGGTAAAGTTTTTTTTTTCTTCTCTTCAAGACATTGTATGTGGAATACTTGGAGGCAAAACATAAATGATTGTGATTTTTTTCCTTGTTTAAAAAAAGCCTTTGTGCTGGGCACATAATAAAAATTAAACTGATTTCAATTAAGAATTTATAAATGGCATTTTATTAGAAGGGGTGAGAGTGGCAAGAAGAAGGGAGCAAGCTAAGAGTTCTTGTTAAAACAACAGTATTTTAACTGGAATGGTCTTGCATACTGAAGCCACCAGTAATTATGACGTGACATTCTGAACCATTAATTGTCAAGCTGTGGTCCTATAAGGATATTTTTGACTCATAAAATCAAATTCTCTCTCTCAGGGGGAAGGGAGGGAAGGTAGGATGGAAGGAAGGAAGGAAGGAAGGAAGGAAGGAAGGAAGGAAGGAAGGAAGGAAGGAAGGAGGGAAGGAGGAAAGAAGAAGGAGGGAGGGAGGGACAGAGGGAGAGGGAGGTTGGCCTTTTAGAAGCGGCCGTCCTTTCTACCAGTCACCTTTCTTTGTCCTGAGCTCCTGGTCAAGGCTATCTTCCTGCTTCCTTCTCCTGGCACTATAAGCTGGGCAAGTATTGACAACCTCCCTAGCTCCACCCAGTCTCCTCCTCAACTGAAGCAGAGCCTCTGAGGGAGCTAGGAGGAAACTCCAGTAATCTACTCCATAGGCCTGTGCCTAGTCACAAAGACCGGAGTTCAAATCTTACCCCAGATACTTCCTAGCTGGATCACTCTGGGCAAGTGTCTTTACCTCCCTCCCGATGGGCCTCAGTCTGCTAATTTATACTCTAATGCTACGTCTTTCCGCAGGTCCCAATGTCCCTTTAGGAGACCCCACTGTAACCCAAGCCCTCTGCCGGGTCCCAGAGGTACAAAAACAAAAATCCAACTTCTGCCTTCGGAGAGTTTCGTTCTTCCTGGGAAACAGTGTGTAAATGTATATATGCAACCTCGAGGGCAGCAGAGGGGGTCAGGGAGGCCCCGTAGCCTAAGGACCATCATCCTCGTTTTATACTTGGGGAAACGGATACGGCTGAGTCAATTCAGCCGTTTCTGACTCTTGGTGACCCTGTTGGGGTTTTCTTGGCAGAGACACTGGAGAGGTTGGCCGTTTCCTTCTCGGCTCAGGTTACAGATGAAGGAACTGAGGCAAACGGGGTTAAGTGACTTGCCCAGGGTCGCACAGCTAGTATGTGTCTGAGGTCAGATTTGAACTCAGGTCTTCCTGATTACAGGACTAGCCCTCTATCCACGAGGCCGCCTAGCTGGCCCTTGCCCAAGGTTATACAGACACGAAATGACAGAACTAGGATTTGAACCCAGGTCTCCAGGGTCCAAGCTCAGCACTCTTTTCTCCACGTGCCGTGGCCCCTCCAAAGGCTGGGCAGGATCCAGAAGCCAGACGAGGTGAGGTCTTCCTAGGACAGGAGAATCAAACACCCTAACCAGGGACATCTGGGTCAGGTATCTGGAAAACCCTGGGCAGTATTCCCAGGGGCTCCGACCACTCGCTGCCTGATCCCACGCTGGGACTGGGGTCCTCCCCCGGGCCACCGGCAATTGGGCATTGGCCCCGAGGTCCTCCCTGCCCGACGCTCGTCCTGAGAGGTTGTGCCGTGGCCCTCCCGCGCCGTCCTGCCCCATCTGAAGCCCCCGGTTCTCCCTTCTCTCTTCTCTTTCTGCCCTGTAGGCCCATTAGCCTGGCCCCCTCAGCGATGGAAGCTGGCAGTGCCAGGCTGGCTCCCCCTTGGAGGCCAAGATCTGACTTGGATGACGACTACTACCCCCAAGGGGGCTGGGACACGGCCTTCCTGGTCACCCTGCTGCTGACGGGGCTGCCGGCCAATGGCCTCATGGCGTGGCTTGCGGGCTGCCAGGCCCGGCACAGGGCAGGCAAGCGTCTGGCCCTCTTCCTGCTCAGCCTGGCCATCTCAGACTTCCTATTCCTGGTGGCCACCACCTTCCAGATCATGGAGATTCGACTGCACGGTCACTGGCCCCTTGGAACGGCGGCCTGCCGCTTCTACTACTTCCTGTGGGGCGTCTCCTACTCCTCGGGCCTCTTCCTGCTGGCCGCCCTCAGCCTTGACCGCAGCCTGATGGCCCTGTTTCCCCGGTGGTACCCCTGTCGCCGGCCTTCCCGCCTGCCCCTCTGGCTCTGTTCGGGGGCCTGGGTGCTGGCCACCCTGTTTAGCGTGCCCTGGCTCATCTTCCCCGAGGCCAACGTTTGGTGGTACGACCTCGTCATCTGCCTGGACTTCTGGGACACCGAGGAGGTGCCCCTGCGGGTGCTGGAGGTCTTGGGGGGGCTGCTGCCCTTCCTCCTCCTCCTGCTGACTCACGTGCTGACCCAAATCCAGGCGTGCCGCCTCCGCCGCCGGCAGCCCCCTCCGGAGGGCAGAGCCGGGCCCCCCCAGCCAGGCTTCTCCCGAGTGGCCTCCACCATCCTGTCGGCCTACGTGGTCCTCCGCCTGCCCTACCAGCTGGCCCAGCTGCTCTACCTGGCTTACCTGTGGGACTTCTATCCCGGCTACTTCTTGTGGGAGGTGCTGGTCTACTCGGACTACCTGATGGTCCTCGACAGCTGCCTGAGCCCCTTCCTCTGCCTCCTGGCCAGCACCAACATGCGCTCGCTCCTTCACTCCATGCTCTCCTCCTTTGCGGCCGCCCTGGCCGAAGAGCAGTTCAGGGGCGCCGTGCCCGTAGCCTCGCTGCCAGCTCAGCCGGAGCCTGCCGCCGTCCAGCTCCAGCCCGGCCCCGCCACCCAGGCCCAGCCCCAGGCCAACCCCACGGCTCAGGCGCAGGTGAATCCCACCGGCCAGCCCCAGCCAAAGCTGACGGATCCACCTCAGGTCAACCCAACGGCTCAGCCCTCGGAACTGCCTCCTCCCTCGACCTCTGCCCCCTGCGAAGGACCCGCGTCTAGCCTGCCCGCAGAGCAACCCGCAGCAGTTCCCCAAGAGGGGCCGGCCATAGCCCCTGCTGCTGAGGGGGACAGCTCAGGGGATGCCCCTCCAGAGACACCCCCCACCCCTGGCCCCTCTTGAGAGGAGGAACACGGGCTGGGGTGAGGGAGGCCAAAGAGGGCGCCCCTCACCGGGAGCCCAGAGACCACCCGCTCCTCACCAACGCGCTGAGAGCCAGAGCAGAGAAAGGAACCAAGGGAAAATCCCTCTTGCTCATCTCGGCCGGAGACGCGGATCCCTCGGGGGCCAGATGGCATGAGGGCCACAAGGCTCAGCGATGAAACCGGCTCCTCCTCCCTCCCTCCACCGAGCCACCCACTAGCTTTCCGCCGGCACCCCTGAGGACTCAGAGGCAGCTACAAAGCGGGCGCTGCCAGCTCTCTCCAACCCCAAGAGCCTCGGAGCAGGGCCCTAGGCTGGCACTCCAGCTCCGGTGCTCCCGGCCCACTCTGGCCCCACCAGGAAAGCAGGAGCTTCCTCGGACCTCAAATTGCCAAGCAGAGTGTGGAAACCCGCAGTTGTGGAGAGCCCCCGATCCTCCGAAAGCGGCCCCCACCGGGAGACGTTCAGGACCCCCCTCCGAAGGAAGGGAGAAGCCCAGCCTGTGGTCGCTTGTGGGTGGCAGCACTAAGATAGAGCAAGACGGTGGTGGGGGGCCTCCCCTTCCCTGGGGGTTCTCCCGAGGGCTCCTCTCCCTTTCACCAAAGCCTCCACGCTGGGAAAGTGAGGTTTGCTTCACCAGGCCCTAATTCACGCCCAACTTCCCAGGAAGCCTCCCGTTGGGCAGAGCACCCTTTGGGTGCCAGGGGCCCTGGGGCGCGAGTCTCTGCTGGGCTGCCTGAGCGCTCCCTTCACCTCTAGTCTTTCTGCTTTGGATTCCAGAATCTCAGTGTCGGAAGGACCCGTCTTCGGAGACCATCTTGGACCACCGAGTCTTAAACAGAAGCCCGAGGGACCTCCGAGGAGTGGCAGCTCCCACCTGCTGAGACGGCTCAGCCCACTCTCTTGGCTAGATTTTCTTTTTCACTCGAGTCGATCCTCTCTTCTTCTCTTCCATCTTCTGCCCACTCACTGCTCTGAGTCCTGCTCTCTTGGGCCTCGGCAACCAGAAGAAATCTCGCCGTTTGTCCTATGACAGCCCCTCCGCCGGATACTCCCAGATGGTGAGCCCGCTGCCCACTGGCCCCACGGTTACCCAGCAAGCCTTGTAAGGACCCTGGACAAACAGGGAAGTGCCTGCTCTTAGGAGCTCAAATGCTGGGGCAGCTGGGGAGCTCAGTGGTTTGAGAGCCAGGCCTAGAGACGGGAGGTCCTGGGTTCAAATCCGACCTCAGACACTTCCCAGCTGGGTGACCCTGGGCAAGTCACTTGACCCCCATGGCCCACCCTTACTTACCACTCTTCTGCCTTGGAGCCAATACACAGAAGTTAAGGGTTAAAAAAAAAAAAAAAAAAAAAAAAAAGCTCAAATGCTCTCGAAACACACTTGGCCCGTCCTGTTCTGGTGAAGAAGAACCCAATCCGGAACCCAAGCGTAAGACCTGACGTCTCTTATCCGAGTCGGCCAACCCTCCTAACAGGTTGACATCTTCTGGATTCCTGGTTGGGCCCTTTCGGCCTCCGTCCTAGCTGGGTGCCCTTTGCAGATGGGAGCAGAGCGCCATCTCTGACAGGCAGCCTGGCGGAGGCGGTAGAACAGTGGCTTCCGAGTCAGAAGGGGCCTGGCCAGCGGGAGGCCGGCCTCCGATTCAGACTGGCTGTGCCGCCGGGCATCTCTCCTCACCTCTCCACGCTCTCGCCCAGCTCCTAAATGGGCTCGGGGACTCTCGAGCGCTCTTCTAAGTTGCCAGGCTATTGCCAATCTGCTTCGGGCACGGGCAGAGGGAGCTTCCTCACCAGGAGACCCCGACATCCGTGAGTCGGGATCAAAAGGAGAAGGCTCTCGCCGTACTCCTTCAACCAAGTAATTAATGAAGGCGCGAATGGGCCAGGGGCAGGCCCGGCTCCTTCGGAGGTCTTTCAGGCTAGCCAGGAGCCAGCAATGACTATTCCAAGACCACAGAACGGACTGTTGTCTAACCCCCATCTTTCCCTCCTATATAGGCTGCCTCAAGTCCTTTCCCAATGTACATCTCTGACCATGTGACCCGCCCCCTCCCCCCCAACTCAAAGCTCTCTGGTGATTCTCAGATAAAGTCAGATCTCTTGGGTTGGCATTCAAGGCCTCCCAGCCTTAGGTCCCATTGCTTCTCCTCCTGAGCCCCACCCACCAGCCTACCTAGATGGTTCATCTCTGCATTTTCTCGGCTGCTCTCCAGTGGCCTAACAATCTGCTTCACGGGGAGGGGAGGAGTTCTAGGGGACCAGAGGTCTTCAGAGAGACTCCTTCCCCTACCAGGAGGAAGGGGCACGAGGAGAAGAAAGCACCTAGAACCACTGAGGCCGTGGGGGCAGGAAGTCTGCTCTAGGCCGGGGGTCCGGGGTTCCCTCATTGGAAATGTCCTTCTCGCCTCCGAATGGTGGATTGCTCAAATGTCCCGCCTCCCCGAGTCTACCTCAGCATAAACCGCACGGCCCGCACCCTCCGGGAGCCACGCGGAATCCGGGCTCGGACACAGACTGGATATGCTTATTGGTGTGGATGTGTGTGTTCACAGGCTGGATTGCTGGCCTCCGACCTTTGCTAGCTCGGTGACCCTGGACAGGTCCCTTAACCCCGTGGCCCAGCCCTTGCCACTCTTCTCCCGACACACAGTATGGAGGCTGAGGCACAAAAAATAAAAATACAAGTAAAGGCAGATGTCCCCGGAGGCAGTAAGGAATGCCTGTTGGATGGCAGAATTCCAGGCCCTTGGAAAGAACTGGAACGCTTCCGTGGGGGCCTCCCTTTCCCCCACTCCGAGGCCCAGGGGAGCCGGCTAGAACAAGGTTCCAGGTCTTCGGTTCGGCGCTCCAAGTCCTCCCACAGCCACGTCGGGCCTTCGCCGGGCCTTCGCCGGGCCTGGCTCTCCTTGTCTTCCTCCCCCGAGCCAATGCTCGCATCCTCGGCCCGTCATCATTTTGTTGGGCCTCCTTATTAACAGTGGCAGCCTTGGAACGTTACTATGACGAGAGTCTCTGTGCCCAAGGCCACCGAGCTGGCTCGCCTTGCCCGGACGCTAGCCCGAGCTGGCCCAGATAAGCCTGGAAAGGGCAATTTTGTATCCAAAGGTCCGGAACCCAGACCCCCAAGCGGTGAGCGAGCCAACCTTGACCACAGCAGCTTCTGGACAGGCCTGGGAGTGCCTCCTCCTCAACAAGGGGGAGGGGCGGTTCCTCTGCTGTCTGCTGTGCTTCCCAACGTGCCTAGGACAGTGCTGGACACATTACTGGTGCTCAATAAAAGCTTACACTTGCTGATTGGCCTGAAGATGCCCGGAAAGCTTTGATTTACGTGTTCGGGGACCAAAAGGAACCATAATCCCTGCTGGGTGCTCCTCCGGGAGTCCTTGGGAGAGGTGCTGCCAGCCCAGGCCCCAGAGAAGCCCCCTCGCAAACACGGGATCCCTCGGGGGAGTGGGGTGGTCCTTCCTCACCCTCCCGGGCTTGGGGCCCCCTCGATGCCTTCGCACCCGAGGCCACCGTGAGGCAGGGGCTCAGGCCGAATGGACTTCGATTTTAGATCAGAGAACGGAGGAGCCGGGAGGGCCCTGGGAACGCAGAACATGGGGCTGGGAGGGGCCTTAAAGCACACTCGAAATACTCAAGCAGGACGGGAGCTTAGAGCGGGAAGACGTTTAGATGAAAAAATAACTGAACGGGGCCTTGGAACACAGCTCCGAGAATGTTCCGAGTGGCCTCGGCACGTAGAAGGGGGTGGCAGTGGGGGGCACAGGAGATAACGAGGGCTCGGGGCACACGATTGAGGCTGCTTGGCCTAGAGAAGAGAAGACTGAGGGCAAGCGCGGACCGTCACATCCAGGAAGAAATGACCCTTGGGGGCAGCTGGGCAGCTCAGTGGATGGAGAGCCAGGCCTGGAGACGGGAGGTCCTGGGTTCAAATTTGACCTCAGACACTTCCCAGCTGTGTGACCCTGGGCAAGTCATTTGACCCCCATGGCCCACCCTGACCCCTCTTCTGCCTTGGAGCCGATACACAGTACTGACTCCAAGACGGAAGGTGAGGGGTTAAAAAAAGAACCGGCCCTGCTTGGCCAGTCCCTCAGTGGCCTGGGCTTCCTCAGGAGGTGGTGAGCGGCATCCCACGGGAGGTCTTGGAGCAAAGGCTGCCTAGATGCTTCCTCGTCTAGGAGGGGCCGTAGAGAGCAGCGAGTTTCCTCTTTCATTTTACAGATGAAGAAACTGAGGCCACACAGGAGCGCAAGCCTTCCCGCGTCCAAGTCCGACGCTCTCTCCGCTGGGCAGCCCTGCCTTTTGTTCAGGTTCGGATTGCCGTAGATGCTGCTGAGGCTCTTCCCACTCAAAGATGCTGCGATTCTAAAGTAGGGCTTCCTTTTCTGGAGGCGGTTCTACTTCCACGTGCTTACGGGGCTGCACGATTGGGTTGCAGATAAACGCCTCCATGGCAGAATCATTTTGGAAATGGCTTCAAAAGCTCAGCTAGTGTTTATGAAGTGCTTTTTTTATTTTTATTTTTAAGCCCTCACCTTCCGTCTTGGAGTCCATATTGCGTATTGGCTCCAAGGCAGAAGAGTGGTCAGGGTGGGCCATGGCAGTCAAGTGACTTGCCCAGGGTCACACAGCTGGAAGTGTCTGAGGCCGGATTTGAACCCAGGACCTCCCTTCTCTAGGTCTGGCTCTCCATCCACTGAGCTACCCAGCTGCCCCCTATGTAGTGCCTTTAAGTCTGCAAAACACTTGACAAATATTATCTCATTTGATCCTCACAACTAGGGGGCGGGAGCTTTTTCTTATTCCCATTTGACAGATGAAGAAATGGAGGCAGACAGAGATTAAGTGACTTGCTCAAGATCACTCAGCTGGCAAATGGCTGGGGCTGAATTTGAACTCAGCTCTTCCCAACATGGTGCCACCTAGCCACCAGAATAACCAATTCGGCTTTACTCCGGCGCGTCCCCAGAACGATGTGCATTACTTCCTAGTTTCTTTCTGGGGAATGTAGAACAGAACACGGGCCGTGCCTTCCAGCCACTTGCTGGAGGTTCTGCCAGTCTTAACTCCGGAGAAGGCCGGGAAGATGCGATCGCCGATTCCCAGCATCGTTGGGGCTGGCCTGACAAAGAGGGCTTCGTCTTGTTCTGCTAGGAATGGTGGGGCAGAAGCTACAAAAAGGGCGAAAAATAAACTGTGGGGACGAGGAATAGGCTGAGGCCTTCAAGAGGAGGCTCTTTCCGGAGGATGTTGTAGGTGGGCTTCTGGACTCAGGAACCCCCAAAGGGCCTTTCCAGCTCGGAACTTCAGGGACTCTCTAATTCTGAGTCTGTTCAGCTCTTGGATTCATGGGAAAGGAGAGAAGGTTCTAGTGAGGAGCCGTCCTGCCTCAGGACCTTCTTTCTCCAGGGATTCTAAGTTCTACAGCAGGCTGATATGCTCCAGGCAGGGATCAGCCTAGCTCTAGTCTTTCTCTTTCTCCAATCTGTCCCTTTTCCCCACCCCACCCCCCACTTCCAACGCAAACACCGATCCATCTTCCTTAAGCCCCACTTTTATCAAGACTTGGGGGGGGGGGAACAGCTGGGTGGCTCAGTGGATGGAGAGCCAGGCCTAGAGACGGGAGGTCCTGGGTTCAAATCCAGCCTCAGACACTTCCCAGCTGTGTGACCCTGGACAAGTCACTTGACCCCCATTGCCTACCCTGACCACTCTTCTGCCTTGGAGCCAATACACAGTAGTGATTCCAAGACAGAAGGTGAGAGTTTAAAAAAAAAAAAAAAAAAAGACTTGGGGCAAATCATTCTCTGTGACTGCGCCTTCATTGGCAAAATGAGGGAATTAGACTCAATGACTATCTAGTTCTAAATCTACAATCCCATGATCATGATAGCTCCTGCTCAAGAATCTTCAATGGCTCCCTGCAGCCTAGAAAATGAATCGGAGTGGGTCTCTATTGCACAAAATTTCCCCTCCCACTATTTCCCAACATTCAGACTCTGCTACAGCCTGGGTTCCTCGGGGATCCAAAATCGCTGCGTGATCCTGCATCAAGCTTTCATCCATGTTATTGTTTCCCCATCTGGAATCTCTTATTCTCTCCAGTTACTGAAAAAATCTGCCCACTCGCACTGCTGTCCTTCAAACACGTCTTCTGGGAAGCCTCATCACTCTTCACGTTTGTTTTGTTTTACTTTAATTTTCAGATCCAAATTCTCTCCCTCCCTCCATCCCTTCTCCCCCTCATTGAGAAGGCAAGAGCTACAATATCCACTATCCACCTGAAGTCATGCGAAACGTATTTCCACATTTGAAGGGGGGAAAAAAGAGAGAAAAACATCAGCACTCAGAGTTCATCAGTTCCCTCTCTGGGAGAGGCTAACGTTTTTTATGGAGTCTTTGGAATTGCCATTGTTGGTCAGAGTAGCTTTCGCCATTGCTCACTGTTACAATGTTGCCCTTGCTGTGTACAACGTTCTCCTGGTTCTGCTCATGTCGCCTGCCATCAGTTCAGAGAAGTCTTCCCACATTTTCCTGAAATCATCCTCATAATTTAATATATTTATATAATTATAAATCATTCATAATTTCCATAAATTCATATGATCATAGAAATTTATATCATCTCCCTCTTAATTTAATATATTCATACAATTATACACTATTCATAATTTTCATAAATTCATATGATTATAGAAATTTGTATCATCTCCCTCATAATTTAATATATTCATACAATTATACACTACTCATAATTTTCATAAATTAATATGAATCTATATTAGCTCCCTCATAATTTAATATATTCATATAATTATAAATTATCTGTAATTTTCATAAATTCATATAATCATGTGTATTTGTCATCTCCCTCATAATTTAATATATTCACATAATTATAAATTATTCATAATTTTCATGAATTTTCATAAATAATTCAGCCATTCCCCAACTGATGGCCATCCCTTCAGTTTCCAATTCTTTGCTGCGACAAAAAGAGCTTCTATAAAGATTTTTGTCCAAACAGCCTATATTACGCACCTTATTTCTTTAACATCTTAGGAGTACAGACCAAGTAGAGGCATTGCTGAACCAAGGACAGGCACAGTTTTCTGGCTTTTTTTGGCAGAGTTCCAAATTGCTTTCCAGAATGGTTGGGCCAGTTCACAACTCCACCAACAATGTAGCAGTATCCTTATTTTTCCATATCTCTTCCCTCATTTATCTCTTTCCTCTTCTAGCATGTTCATCAATCTGACAAGTGTGAGGTGGTATCTCAGAGTTGTTCTAATTTGCATTAAATCCTCTAATTATTAGTGATTTAGATTCTGTTTTCATATGACTGTAGAGAGCTTTGATTTCTTCTTCTGAAAACTGCCTCTGCATATGCTTTGACCACATCAATGAGGGGATTTGATTCAGTTCTCTATGCATTTAAGAAATTCTCCTTATTCTTAGTCATTATAATGCAGATGATACAGTTCTCTTATGCATCAATGCAATGTGCAATCGAATGCCTCAGGAGACTTTCATGGATGTCTTAAAGTTCCATGATGTCACCACTGCTGCAGATTGCAGCCCCTTGGGGACCTGGGAGCTGGGTCTTTGAATGCTGATGGAGCTGGACCCTTTTGGAGAGCCTGATAAAGTTGGGCCTGTGCTGGCAGTGGTGGGGCCACTTTCCTAAGGGGGCCAAGCTTGGGGCACGAGGGAGGGTTGGGGTTGACTGAAAGCTCTCCAAAGTATCAGCTGCCTCTATTTTTTTTTAAACCCTCACCTTCAGTCTTGGAGTCAGTACTGAGTATTGGCTCCAAGGTGGAAGAGTGGTCAGGGTGGGCAATGGGGGTCAAGTGACTTGCCCAGGGTCACACAGCTGGGAAGTGTCTGAGGCCAGATTTGAACCCAGGACCTCCCATCTCTGGGCCTGGCTTTCCATCCACTGAGCCACCCAGCTGCCCCCTCAGCTGTCTCTTCATTGCCAAAGCTCTCTTTTCCTCTGTCCTCATTCTCACTGGCCTCTCAGCAGCCTTGGACCCTATTGATCACTCTCTCCTCCTTGGTGTGCTCTCGGTTTTCAGCTCGGCCCTGGCTCAGCCCTGGCTCCTGGTGCTTCTCCTGCCTCTCTGACCCGTCCTCTGTCTCCCTTGCTAGCATGAGTGTCCCACAAAACTCTGTCCTGGCCCCTCCTCCCTTTTCCCTCTCTACGGCTTCACTTGGGACCTCAGTGGCTCCCCGATTAATGACCTTCTCCATGCTGAGGATTCTCATACACTTGTCCAAGCCTAACCTCTCTGCTGATCTCCAGGCTTAACTATTCGACTACCTATTAGATAGATACCTCAAACTGGATGTCCTGTAGACAGCTTTGCATTAACCCTTTACCGTACAGCTTAGAGCTGATACTAAGTACTGGCTCTAAGGCAGAAGAGAGCAGTAAGAGCCAGGTGGTTGGGGTGAAGTGACTTGCCCAGGGTCACCCAGCGAGGAAGTGTCTGAGGGCAGATTTAAACCCAGGACCTCCCGTCTCCAGGCCTGGCTCTCTAGCTGCAGAGCCGCCCAGCTGCCCCCAATAGACATCTTTTAAATCAACATGTTCAAACTGGCCTCATTATCTTTCCTCTCAAACCATACCCTCTTCCAGGCTTCCCGAGCACTGCTTTTTTTGGGGGTAAGGGGAGGCTGTGGAGGTTTATATGTTTACCTTCTGTCTTAGGATCGATAAGGCAAAAGAGCAATAAAGGCTAGTGACTTGCCCAGGGTCACCTAGCTTGGAAGTATCTAAAGCTAGATTGGAACCCAGAACCTCCTGTCTCTAAGTCTGGCTCTCAATCCACTGAGTTACCTCTCCTCCCCCCAGTCGTGGAGGCTTGAAACCGAAGAGTCATCCTCAACGGCTCATCCTCTCATCCCTCATGTCCAGACTGTTGCCATGGTGTGTCCATTTCACCTGCCCAGGTCGCCCCTCATCGCTTCCCCTCTGAACTACTGCACAGCCCTCTGGCTGGGCTTCTGCCATAAGTCTCTCCCATTCCTGCCCCCCCCCCCCACTGGGCTGCCAAAAACAAAAAAAAAAACAAAAAAAGATCTTCCTAAAATGCAAATCTGATGATCTCACTCCCCTGATTAGATCACGAACCTCCAGTGGCTCCCTATCACCTCCAGATCAAATGTAACAGCCTCAGCTGGGTGCTCAAGCCCTGGAGAATCAGCTCCTGCCCCTTTGCAGGCTTCTTACACTTTACAAGCCCCTCCCCACTCTCACTCTGGTCCAGTGAGCCTGGCCTCCTGGCTGTGCTTCATCCCTGGACTTTGGGCATTTCCTCTGGCTCCCCGGCTTCCTCCCAGTCTCAGCTAAAAGCTCACCTTGGAGAAGCCTTTCCCAATTCCTCTTAAAAAAAAAAAAAAAAAAAAAAAAAAAGCTGACTTCAGACACTTCCTAGCCGTGTGACCCTGGACAAGTCACTTAACCTCCATTGCCCAACCCTTACCACTCTTCTGACTTAGAACCAATACAGAGTATTGATTCTAAGATGGTATATGAGGGTTTATTAAATAAAATGTGGGTAGCATGTTAGAATATCACAGCAGAATCACCTTCATCTTACAATGGATACTGTGTATTGGCTCCGAGGCAGAAGAGTGGTAAGGGCTGGCAATGCGGGTTAAGGGACTGGCCCAGGGTCACCCAGCTGGGAAGTGTCTGAGGCCAGATTGGAACCCAGGACCTCCATCTCTGGGCCTGGTTCTCTAGCCACTGAGCCACCCAGCTGCCCATCATCATTTCCTTCTTTCTTTTTCTTTTTTTAACCCCTCACCTTCCATCTTGGAGTCAATACTGTGTATT